>NW_003852465.1:908424-911693 GCF_000181295.1 Otolemur garnettii
AAAAAAAAAAAAAAAAAAGAAAGGAGAAAATCTGGTTTGATCAGACAATGGCACTTAATTTGTGCAAATAAGAGGTAAAAGATTCAAGTTTATGACAAAAAGTAGAGACAAGCAGAACTACTGAATATTAGATTTTTCTTCCTTGAAGATAGTCCTTATTTAAGACACTATAGTTTATACAAAGAGAAAAAAATTAAAAACAAAGAAAACACCTTGCTGCATCACAAAATTGTGGTATAAATTTTATGTATGTTTTGCCAATCTACATCAAAAAGAATACCAACAAGAAGATGATATATATGTAAGACCAGATCAAAGACCATAGTGTTGAAACCACATAAGTTATTCAATTAAAAACTAGCTGACCAGTTGCTTTGAAGAAGAAATAAACATTTATTTGTCAGGACTGAATGAGATTAATAGCATTGATGGAAAAAACAATAGCGTCATTCACAAATTGCCTACTGGACACGCAAACCAATTTACATACATTATTTTTATTCCATACAAAAATCCTAAGAAGTAGACATTAATTTTACAATTTTACTGGCAAGAAGAGTGATGCATAGACAAGTAAGTGCCAGAATTCAAGCCAATGCATGCCTAATTTCAAAACCTATGGGTATTCCCTAGCTCACACTTCCTGCCCGGCGACAGCCCTTACAATAGTGGTAACAGTACAATTACACTTGATTAATTATGATTATAGTAATTGAGTATGATAATTATGCTGGAGTCAGGATGGAAGGAGCTAGAGTCTCAGTCTAACGCACGCTGATCCCATTCCTGAAATACAACATGAAGCAGGAAGGTTTAGAAGCACATCTTGTGCTCTCTAAATCTGTTTGGTTCCTGAGCTTGGATAGAAAGAGTTCCAAAAGCAAACACAGAGAGCAAGGAATTCCAAACGTATTTGGTCTCTAAATTTTAGATGGCCAATAGCAAAAGTTGGGATACTGAAGGAATCATTCAAAAATTATCAGAATTTGACTTCAGTTCCTGAGCTCAGTGACAACAGACACTATCAGAATAGGTTTCATACTGTTCTTGGTGAGGGTCTGCGCTGAATTCAGTGGGGGAGGTACAGAGGGGCGTTAAAGCATGATTTTGGTTCACAAGGAGCTGCAATCTACTTGGAGAAACCAATCTGCCACGCCTGTGGGTATGCAAATACACAATAGCGTATGAAGCAAAGGCCGAATCAAACGCTACAAATTGTGATATTTTTTAAAGCAGAGATTGAGAAAGATGGAAATAATCATAAAAGTATAAGTCAGAGGGTAAGATACAGTAAACCTAAAGGAAGAATCAGCAGGATCTGGGGGTTAATAAAGGCTATTTTGGCAGAGTGACAGGTATCGTCTGGCAGACATATCTGGCCCCTTCCTGCTGCCTGCAACCACACTGGGCTTCAGCCATCGTTCCTCCTGACTCCCCCTGTACAACCGCTGGTCCTTCCTCTCAGGTTGACTGATGCCTTTCCCACACGTAAGGAGGTTATCCATGGTTTACTCAGCATTTCCTTAAAGGCGCTTTCATGAGAACACCTGCATTTACAATCCAGTGGTTATCCCACTGTTTCTTCTCTGTGGCAAACCCAACACTTTCACATCTTCTGTCAAGCATTTATGTTTGCCAGAAAGTGAAATAAAGGGCAGAGGAAAGACCCAAGTGAAGTGCACCTCAGTCAGCAGAACTTCAGCTCAGGACCAGGAGGTAGTGGGCGATCTTGTTAGCTGAGACCATTTGCAGCCTTGCACATTCACCTTCAAGGACTGAGAGAATTCACTACTGAATGCTGTGTTGGCTGTCACTGGTAAGACAGCAAAATAAAATTCAGACTGTGGGGAAATATCTACTGTAAAAAGCTATACTGAATAAATAAGGATCAATATTTCAAAAGAAAATGTTTCAGAAGTAAATGCCATTATGAAGAAGCTTCCGTGCACGGAACCCAGTTTTTGATCCTCCAGAGATGTCTCAGCCCCACCTGCATCGCCTCCTGACACTGCCAGCTGACTCCTCCTCACCTGGAGGGAGGGCTGAGCTCCCTGTCCTCCACAGAGCTACAGCAGCAGCTTGGCACCAGGCCTGGTCCAATTACACTCAGAGAAGCCCCGGCACCTTCCACCATTCTCAGGCCCAAATGAAATGCTGCTCCATGGGTTGCAGGATGTGGGGCCCAACAGCTGCCCCCAGGGCTGGGAAGCAGAATCCAGTAGGGCAGGAGGTGGAGACTAACCCATGAAGATAGACAGGGAAAAGGAATGGACAGATGACTCCCCTTTCCTCTCTCCAGCAGACTGTTGGAGATGAGTGTTTCCATATGGCTTGTCCAGAGACACGCTGGTCACTTGGCTGTGTTTACAACTCAATAGTGTGTCACTTCTGTTTGCCACACACCCCCTTCTCTGCCTTGTTTCATTTTTTTTCCCCCTCACTTCTGCTACCCTGGGATTATACTCCTCCTAGTGTATTAGCATTAGCTCCTAAGCTCTGCTGTCTAGAAAACCCAGGCTAAGATAGGCGGTATTAAACTAACTGAGGCAATTTTCTGATATTTTCCCAAAAGGATTAAGAAAGAAAGAATAGTTGTAACTATCCCTGTGCTTGCTGTGGAGTGAAGAGAAAGGACACACACTGAACATTTCCAAAGGTTTTCATGCTACTTCATGTAAAGCCATTTAATCCTCACTTTAAACCATCCTACTTTATTGATAAAAAAAAAAAAAAAACAAGGAAATAGCACCTCCCCACACTGACCACGTCCTTAAGTTGACCTAATTTTCATAAATTGTACATGTGCATGTATGTATCAGGGCAGTAGGCCTTGTTCCTTATGTTACCCACCTTCGTATGTTGACCAGTTTATTACAGTCCTTTGCGTGGTCAACTTACAGAGATTCTACTGCATCAGTTAAGTGGTTGAGTTTTTAACTTGTGTTACCGCTGAGTTCAACGTGGCGGTACAAGCATTATAGCTTGAATTCAGTATTACAGTCAGCCAGATCAGTTCTGGCAAATTCCAGAATTTGAGTATCTACAATGCTAGACCAATCTGCAGGAAATCCATTAGTCCTCCTCATTTTGAATGCTTGGTTTCATCTCTTTTTCTTTCCGCCATTCAGATGCTAATCAAAGCTCAGGGCCGGCCAGACTGCGCTTTTTCTAAGCCAATTCTTCTGTAAATTTGGCAGAGCATGCGATAGGCATCTTCACTTCAAATGCCCTAGTCTTTCCCTTATTTACCTTCTTAAAGCAAAAAAAAA
>NW_003852465.1:912001-912593 GCF_000181295.1 Otolemur garnettii
ACCCCCTCAGATGCTGAGGGGCGTCTGTACTGCCTGCACCACACTTTGCTCTCCTCACACCAATCCCCACTTCTGTTACTGTGCAATGCCAGAGTCCTTCTGGACCTATTCTTCATTACTCATCTCACATCAAGACCTGCTCATTATCTGTGTAAAACTTCTCAGTCATCTCCTCCTGATTTAGCTTATGTCAAGGTCATTTCTCGTCTGGACAGTGGCAGCAATCTTCTCACTGTTCTCACAAACTTCAATCTGCTCCTCTCCCTGACCTTCCTTCCATACACTGGAAACTGTTTTCCACACACTTGCCAAAGCCATCTTGAAAAACATCAAATTTAGCAAAAATTCTGATTTTCCTATTTAAAATCTCTTCACCTTCAAAGCCAGGCTGACCATTTCTACCTCAAACCTTTAGCCTCTTTCCCTTCTATTGCTCTAGAAATTTCTGCCCTTTGCCTAAAATACCCATTCTCACCCTACCCATCCCACCCACCCCGTTCTGGAGCAGCATCCTGTCCTTTAGGAGGCCAGTCCTGAACTTCTTTTTTTTTTTTTTTTGAGACGGAGCCTCAAGCTGTCCCCCTGGGTAGAG
>NW_003852465.1:913076-914460 GCF_000181295.1 Otolemur garnettii
CACAATGAAAGCCCCCTAAGAGCCCCAAAATTTGGGCTCAGAGAGCTGCCAAATAGCTGAACAAGTGCAGGTTTCTAGAGGGTGGCACTCCCAGAGAGAGCACGTAAGCTCCATGCACCTTCCCACATGCTTTGCCAGTGCCTCTGTCCCATCTAGATGCTCATTTGTATCTTGTGCAATAGCCTTTATAATAAATGGGCCAACTAAGTATAGGGTTTCCCTGAGTTCTGTCAGCCCCAAGGAGTTGAGCATGGGAATCCCCAATTTATAGCAGGTTAGTCAAAAAGTATAGGTAACAACCTACTACTTACAACTGACATCTGAAGTCGGAGGTAGTCTTACAGGACTGAGCCCTTAACCTGCAGAATCTGATGCTATCTCCAGCTGGTGTCAGATTGAACTGAACTAGAGAACACCGACCTGATGTCTCCTGGAGAACATTCTGACACGTGAGGAAATGCCCCACACATCTGGTGTCAGACATGTTTTGAGCGGTAAAAGTAGAAAAAAACACCTTTATGGTTTTTTTGTTTGTTTCTTTGAGACAGAGTCTCGCTATGTTACCCTCAGTAGAGTGCCGTAACATTACAGCTCACAGAAACCTGAAACTCTTGGGCTTAAGTGATTCTCTTGCCTCAGCCTCCCAAGTAGCTGGGACCACAGGCGCCCGCCACAGTGCCTGGCCATTTTTTGGTTGCAGCCGTCACTGTTGTTTGGCAGGCCTGGGCTGGGGATTCGAACCCGCCACCTTAGGTGTATGTGGCTGGTGCCTTAGCCGCTTGAGGCACAGGCGCCGAGCCCAGTCCTGAACTTCTAAGAGCCAAGTTCTCTTCCTCCATGTGACCACCACACCCTGTACAGAGCATTTTAATCACAGTTTAGTGTCTACTGTGTTTTTTCTCTCTAATACCATAAAAACTCTATGGGCTGCAAGAACATTCATCTTTTATCTTCAGTACAAAGCAAATCAAAATTTAATAATATGGAATTAAATGAAAACTACAACTTGTCTTACTGAACTTTATGTTTACATCTGTGAAGAGGAAACACAACGTTTTCCTTCAATCATGAATTAATAAGGTAAAAGAGTAGAGGAATTATGTGGACATATGCATACACACATATGTGCCCTGAGTTCTCATATAATAGAATTTGAGGGGCCTAAAAGATTAGTTACTCTAAATCTCTCATTTTATATTTAAGAAAGTTCAAGACAAAGGGACAAACTAAATGGTCCTTGTCCAAGTTCTCCAAACTGGAAACCTATATATTGCAAAATATATGTTTGTTCTTCATCCCTGTTTCCTGGTATACAGCTCCTAAACTCCTCAGAATCTTTGGAGTACTAAGTGTCTTTTGTATCTTAGTGAGATTACTGGTGGCT
>NW_003852465.1:914480-956714 GCF_000181295.1 Otolemur garnettii
AGTGAGGAGCTCATAGTTAAATATGAGTAACACAATGGGTACATTTTCATTTCCAATTAATGCTCAGAATAAACAACAGTTGGCATAATAATAAATATAAAATATTCAGTCTTAAAATAACTTTAGAAATGATAAATTAGAAAGGTGATACATTATTTGTCACATAGTTGCAAAGTCATTATCGGATGGCAGTTAAGATGGGGTACATCTGTCCCTATTGCCACTGTAACAAAGCACTAGAAACTTTGTGGCTTAAAACAACACAAATTTATAATCACAAGGAGCTAAAATCAAGGTGTCATCAGAGCTACACTTCTTTCAGGAGGATCTAGAAAAGAACCCACTTTTCTGCCCTTTTTAGTGTCTAGAAGCCAGCCACATTCCTTGACTCAGGGATCCTTCCTCCGTCTCCCAAGCCAGAAACAGCAATCAAGTTCTCTGACATCACGTTACTGACCTTGTGGTTACACTGGCCCACTTAGATAACCCTATTTAATAACCTTATCTTAAGGTTAGTTGATAAACTACCTGAATTCCCTTTACTACATTACGTAACATATTCACAGTTTCTGAGGATTAAGACTTGGATAATTTTGGTTTTGGAGGCCATTATTCTGTCTCCAATGGGGATGGCAGAATTTTGTGTGCATGCATGAGAAACTATTACATATATAACTTCCATATATCATATGGACTATACACAACTTCCATGCAAGTAATACATAACGCCCATATTAAGTTAACCTACACCATAGAAAAATAGAATATCAAGAAAGAAAAAAAAGTTAAGGGTTTTTCAAAGTATGATCAAACGTATATCGCAATACTGAGAGCTGGGAAAAACTGTCCTCCCACTTCCACCTGCCTCCTAAGCCCCAGGCACCCCAGTCCCCACACACTGCCGACTCACCTTAACTAACTCTGTTGCACGTACCACCTTCTAACACACCCTATACTTACCAACTACATGGTTGCCTGTTTCTTAGTTACCCCAACACTCACTCACACTCACACACACATACACCACACAGTAGCAGGAAGGCTCCAGGATAGACGGTGTTCCTATCACAGAACAGTTCCTAGCACACACTGTAGGTGTCAAAGTATTTGCTGAATGAGTGAAAATGAGGTTCATGGGCCTCACTGCAGGGAGCAAACGGACCATGGGAGTGGGGCCCTGCGATCTGTGTCTTGACCAATCCCCCCACGTAATGGCACACTACCATCTAAAATCCACGGGGAGCCCAGCTCTTCACATGTGGGCATAGCAGCTCAAGTGGTAGCAAAAATAATCTAATGGCAGGCACTGCCCATAAAGATATAAATAGCTGAGTGCAGAGCTTAGGACTTAACACAAGGTTAGATGAAGTGAGGAACAAATGCCTCAGTTTTCACGTATGACAGACAAAGTTTTGCCTAAACCGCAGACACCCACACAAATCTGACAGGATCATCTTAGCCAGATTTGTAAATAGTATCCCCAGGGGCCTTTATGTAACCACAGGTTAAATTAACATCCAAAAAGGATTCTTCTAACTGTAATTGTATCTACACACTCAAAGTGACCGATACATTCTTATTATCTATAAGACCAACGATGTGGGATACATGAGGCAAAATAATGCATTTCAGAGTGTTCTGGGAAATTCACAGTCTACATTTAAAAAAACGTCATAGGGAGAAAAGGTGATTGAATCTCAAAGTGGACTTCTTCGGTATCAGATGATAGTTTAGGAGGAAAGTCTTCAGAAGAGATCAGGCATAGATATAAAAAAAACTGAGAAAAAGGGCAGCGCCTGTGGCTCAAAGGAGTAGGGCGCTGGCCCCATATGCGGGAGGTAGCGGGTTCAAACCCAGCCCCAGCCAAAAACTGAGAAAAAAATGCACTGCTGGTAGAAAACAATGCATGTCTTCATCTGTCAAACAAAAATAAACAATATCTAATCTACTTAGGTTGTGGTGATCCTAGAATGAGATTATTGAAAGGTACTTACAGAACCCAAAGAAATCCATATTTACATGCATAGGGTACATTTCAGACACGTTTCTCTCATCTGCTTTTTCAGGCTTCCTATCGTTGGTGACTCTGATCTTCGCTTTGAAATCACAGGGTTTACCAAACTGTTATGTCTGTGTGTGGTCCATGATATAAGAGCACCAAAGAAACATCGTGGTAAATAAGAATTCCATACTAAAAAGCAGTTTCCTTTGTGTAAGAAGTTTACTTTTATTCCACTGCATTTATTCATCAAATCTGTGTTCTCTGATTTTAGCAATCCCTATATAAAAATGTGTTCATTTCATTATGATAACCAAAATGAAGAAAATGGAACCACACAGAAATCAATGACCTAAGAAATAAGCAAAACATTCTTTAGCTTTGAATTTAGAGTTGAATTGAGGGTAATAAACCTTTATAGACACAGTCAAGATGCAAATTTCTTTATTTTGTGCCAATGACCTGAACCATGTAACATATTTTGACCTTCCCCCATTTAGGACTGGCATCTTTAAACATTCTGAGAGCTATCTTTAAGAGCTCAGGAGTTCATTAATTTATTTGTTTGTCCTACATTTTCTGAGCACTGAGCTAGAGGCCTGGGCTACAACATGACTATGAACCAGTAGGGAATAGAAGCTTAAAAAATAATTGCAATACTGTGTAACATGTGAAATAACAGGGACCTGCATGAAGGTTATCAGTGGTAAAAAGGGAGAGTAAAGAATTGAACAGATTTACCCAAGTGCAGAATACCATCATCTCTTAAATTACTACAACAGCCTTCTCTAACTATAGTCCTCACTTCTATTCTTTCTGGAGCCATTACTTCTCTCCCAGTGCATTCTCCATACTATATCCATTATCGTATTTCTGAAACATTCATCTGATCTTGTCACCTGCATTTTGAAATCTTCGTGGTTTACCATCAACTTAATAGGATAAGAGCCAAACTCTTTATCATGTTATACAAGGCTTCAGCATCTTTTTTTTTCTTGCCTCCATCAGATAAACATTTCCCTTTTCTACCAATCCAATTATCCGGCCAAGTCCAGATGGTAACCTCCCCAACATTCCAGCCCACATCGACCTTTTCCTTTTCTAAACTCTCACAGCACTGATGCACTCTACAACTTATTCCATGCAAAATCCTATCTTGCTATATATCTTGCCCTTTCCTTTTCTTGAATGCTCCTTGTTTTCCCATATAGAATGTAATCTCTCTAATCTCAAAACCATTCTTCACACTTTTGTTGAGAAAACCACAAACTCCATAAATACTTATTGAGGTTGGGCATGGTGGATCATAGCTATCATCCTAGCACTGTGGGAGGCTGAGGTGGGAGGATCACTTGAGGCCAGGGGTGGGAGACCAGCCTAAGCCATAGTGAGACTCAATCTCTACCAAAAAAAGTACAAAAATTACCCTTCATGGTGGCAGGCACATATCATCCCAGCTACTTGGGAGACTGAGGCAGGAAGATTTTTTGAGCCCAAGAGTTCAAGAATAACCTGAGCAAAGTAGTGAGGCCCTCTCTGTACAAAATGTAGAAAAACTAGTCAGTAATACATGTGAATACCAGCTACTCAGGAGGCTGAAGCAGGAAGATCACCTGAGCCCTGGAGTTTGAGGCTGCAGGAAGCCATGGTGATACTGCAGGATGGCTGCACTGTAGCTCAGGAAACTCTATCTCAATAAAAATAAATGATAAATAAATAAATACTTATCAAAAAGCATAACAATATTATGGAACCACAGCTTTAAAAAAAAGGTAACTCAAGTTGATCATACTTTTTATCTACAATCCTTTTAAGAAAGGGTATTTATTACATTCTTAATGTTTTCGTGCAATAAAATGTTCCTTGACAGCTGGATTAGGTGTTTCACAGCCTTTACAGGCAAAAATTTTCCTTTGGGAAAAGGGACTTGAGTATCCACAGGATAAGAGCCCAGGATCTTTTCCTTATGCCTATACTAATTTTTTACTAAAGCGTCCCACTATTTAAATGATTTCTGATCTCCAGAAATCATTCAGCTCCCCATTCATCCATTTATCCAACAAATTCTTACTAAATAGCTACTATGTGATAAGCACTAGAGAAGGATCATTGAACAAAACAAATAAGCAGCTATCCTCAAATACCTTAGACTCTAGAGTGGGTTAATATTTAGCCATGGTCCCCAGCGCCCAGGCAGACTGGTCCTGTCTGTGGCTCATTAGGAACCAGGCTACACAACATCACCACCTGGGCTCTGCTTCCTGTCTTATCCCTCTACCCCCCATTCACGCAAATATTGTCTTCCATGAAACTAGTCCTTGGTACCAAAAAGGACCCAGTTCATGGCCTGTTAGGAGCCAGGAGCACAGGAGGAGGTGGGCAGCCAGTAAGCCAGCAAAGCTTCATCTGCATTCACAGCCCCATCCCATTCACTCCCATCACTACTCCTGTCCCAGCTCCCCACCCCCACAACCCCCTTCCTGGGCAAAAACTGCTTTCCATGAAACTGACCGCTGGGACCAAAAAGTCTGGGGACCGCAGGTATATAGTCCATCCAATGGTGAAAAGTGTGACGGAAAAAAACTAAAGCAAAAAAGGGAGCCGAAGGTCAGGGTGGAGGAAAATTTTTTAATGAATATTTCGTTAATAAAGGCATACCACTTCCACTTTTCCCTATGTATGGGGACTTTGGGGATACCCTAAAGACAGAATTTATAAATACATTCCAGTATAAAGGGAAGCTTAGTTGGCTCTTGACATCCCTGGGTTCTACATCTATGGATTGAACCAATCAAGGACTAAAAATATTTGAAAAATATGAAAAATAAATTTTAAAAAGCAATGTAACAAAAAATGATACAAACTAAAAAGTACATTATAACAACTATGTACACAGCATTTATATTGTATTGGGTATTAAAAGTAATATAGAGATGATCTAAATAAGGTATGAGGGAAGATATGCATAGGTTATATTCAAATACTATGCCACTTTGTAGAAGGGACTTGAGTATCCACAGGATGAGAGCCCAGGACCTTTTAAATACCAGAAGGGAAGGGTATTTAACTGCTGCTACTTTCTTGCTAGTCCCAGCAGTGTGCTGATAGTGTCAAACACAGAAATACAGAAAGGTTGATTAGGATGAAGTTCTTTTGATTATCTTATCCCTAACCAAAAATGAGAGAGAGACACGTACCAGCGAAATGCAGAGTTCTGACAATGCATCGGAAATGAGGACCAAAAATATCTATAGCCAAAAATGGCCAATTATAACAGAGGAAGAAACCATCTTCCACCTAGGTTTTACAAAGGTTCCTGGAGATGGGGGTTTTACAGAATTACGTTAATGGAAACCACACTAAAAGATTAGTTTAATCCAAGAGAATTAACATTTATTGAGCACCCATTTGCTGAGAATCCCTGTCTCATGAGAAACAGAAGCAAGTAAGACAAGAATCTGTATGACAGAGGATACAGACATGTCCCTTTAAAAATACAAGATAAAATAGGTATCACAAAAACAGAAGCAGAAAGGCTTAAAAAGAACTATTAAATGTCAAGCAGAAATCAGAAAAAGACAGAGAATATGGTAATGAAGAAAAAATAGAGGGCAGTGCCTGTGGCTCAAAGGAGTAAGGCGCCGGCCCTATATGCTGGAGGTGGCAGGTTCAAACCCAGTCCCGGCCAAAAACTACAAAAAAAAAAGAAAAGAAAGAACATTCTTAAGGAATAATTGCTACAATAGGAATCTGCAGTCTTTAGAAGTCCTAAAATATTAGAGAGTAACAGAGAGGACTTATTCTTAGGTCAAAAGCAACAAAATAATGGACAGAAAAATGGAATAGTAAGGAAACAAAATTTTCGAAGTAAATTCTGTACTCAGATGTCTTAAAAGGACAATTTCTGAAAAAACATTTCTAGACTGAAACAAAATGCTTTAAATGAAATTTTGGTATACCAAGGATTAAAGGGTGTTCACAATAAAATCAACAGTAAAGGCCAAGTTCCCATGATTCTGCAGATACAGAGGCGAATTCAAAATGTGGCCAGAAAGAACTTGAAAATGCATGGGAGGAACATTTGGCTAAGTACCAAAAACTGAATCAAAACCAGTGCTCAAAACATTTAGGGAAGGCATGTCTTCATGAGAAGTGTTTCAAATGTTTCCTCCTCTTAAATTCTTCTCAGATCTTTTTCAAGAAAAAGAATTTTGATAGATTTACCTTTTAGAAACGGGACTTATGGATTAGTAATGAATTCATTTATTATTAATATATGTAATACAAAAAAGGACTGTACCAATATATGAAAACCAGTTTATCTAAAAGTCATTTGAACTGTAGATTGAATATACTTCCTTGCCAAGCTAGTTATTAGTTGCAAATGTGTAATGGACATTTGATTTATTCATTCTTCCTACTCCGCATAGGCAGAAAAATTAAATATATTGATAAAATAAAAACAAAATTAGCAGCCAAACAAAACTGCATTCTGAATAAATGGCAAAGGAATAATATGGTTCTAGAAAGAAAAGTGACAGTGCTTTTTAGGAGATTTTATGTGCTTAAGAAGGAATTTTAAAATGTTTTATTTTATACGTATATTACAAAAAAGGCTCTGCTAAGCATATAACAGAATATTAAAAATTTTTCTGAACTAGCAAAACCACTTGATTAGAGCAGGAGATGGATCAATTTCTTTCCAGAAAAAAAAGGCAAGAAGGAAGCTATAATGGTAATTTAAAAGTTTGATAGGTTTAGAAATATTTTCCTTGGATATTCCCCCAAGGGAATCTAAAATAAGAGGAACCCCTTTCTCCAATATGCAGAATTTAAATCTACCCGGTAACATATATTTACTAGAGAAAAGGTCTGTATTTATCTAAACACTGTAATATATTCTATACTGCACTGCAAGAAAAAAATTGCTACTATCATATGATTGTTGTCCTTCTTCGTGAAGTACGATTTGACATTTGCTTGTGAGAACTGGTACTATGTGTACATGTATTCAAGATTCAAGAATGTGTGCCATTCCCACTTAAAAATCAAGGGCCCTATAAGGAGCCTTTTCCACTTTGAGACAAGAATATACATCAAAAACCTTTTAGGCACTGCTTGACACAAAGACCTAAAGGTCATTCAGTTATCCTATTTGTTCATTCATCAAAACACTTATCGAACACCTGGGTACACTGTAAAAATGTAGGCTAGGACATGGGAATACAAAGATACACAGTCCATGCCCTTATGAAACTCACAGTCTAGAGTTTATACGATAAAGCATATTACTGTCTAAACATATGCCAAATCAATCGGCATACAATACTAACATTTTTAATCAGAAAAATTTTAACATCTGATGAAATGTATGTATATACATGTAAGTAGATACAAGTAACTCCTCCATTTTAGATAATGTATATGGTGCCATTCTGTAGAAAAAGCACTGTTCTAAGACTGAAGATTTATGTTCTAGTCGAGCTCAGCTACTTATTACCTACGTGACCTACGGCAGGTTACTTAACGTTCATTAGCCTGTCTCCCAGTGCCGAAAACGAAGATAATAATACCTGTTTTACCTCCCTTACAGGCTTGTTACGATGATAACAGGCAATAGATATAATAGTGACTCTTAAAAGAACTCTACATAAATGTATCATGTTATTATATGTAAAACATGAGAACTCATTATTTTAACTTTAAAGCTATTAAAATAACTAAGATACTTTTCATGTAAATTCTTAAGTTAAAACAATCCCAGCTTCATAGCAAGGTCTTACTCCTTTTAAGATTATTTTGAAGATTTAATGAAAATTAAATTAATGTCAAAGTAATGTGAGATTAATGTTAATGAAAATTGAGTTAATGTTGAAGAAATGCCACCTGGCAAAATTTCTCAATGGACCAGACGGGTCTTAATCACATGGGAGCTTGTTAACACATATTCGTAAAACTAAATTCCTAAAAGGCTAGGAATATTCTAGAGTGTTTAGGAATCTACGTACCTGTAAAGCACCCAGGAAATTTTTTGTCTTTTTGAGACCAAATCTGGTTCTGTCATTCTGGGTAGAGTGCAGTGGTGTGTCACAATAACTCGCTTTAATCTTGAAATTCTGGGTTCAAGCAATCCTCCTGCCTCAGCCTCCTGAGTAGCTGGAACTACAGGTACCTGCCACAATACCCAGCTAATTTTTCTATTTTTAGTAGAGACAAAGTCTTACTCTGCTCAGGCAGCTCTCAAACTCCTTAGCTTAAGGGATCCTCCTGCCTCAGCCTTCCAGAGTGCTAGGATTACAGGTATGAGCCACTATACCAGACCTACTTACTTATTTTCTTAAAGGCCAGGCTGGAGTGCAGTGACTTCACAGGTACAATCATCAAGCACTAAAGCCTCCAACTGCTGGGCTCAAACCATCCTCCTGCCTCAGCCTCCTGATAGCTGGGACTCCAGGATCGGACCATCAGGCCCCACTCCAGGAGACTTACACACACTAAAATGTAAGAGCCCCTGACCTACGGTGAAAGACCACCTTATCCTTCTGCCACTATTAACAAATAAGACCTGAAAAAAAATGGTGACCAGGTTAGAAAAAAATACATTGTGGAATTATGATTACTGCATTTTCCAGCCATTTCTTTAATTAAGAAAGAATAACATGTTTTGGGGGTATTCGTTTCAGTACCTTAAATAGTGCTAAAAATAATCTGAGTTGTTACTCTTGTCCATAACTTAAAACCACATCTAAAAACAGTTAAGAAATGAGCCACCATACTGGACCTACTTACTTATTTTCTATACAAACAGTAGGGACGAGAGGGCCGTTAAATATAAAAGTTCTTTCCCTTGAGATAACACTATTTAGCATAAATAACCTTTACTCCTGGCATTGTAATGCTACAATCATGGTTCATGGTATAACTACACCATGAATAACTATACCAATCATTATACAGGGTGACTATAAGGTTTGTGTAGTTACTATTTTACATTGCACATGAACTTCATGGCCACCCTGTATAAATAGCAATGTAAAAATACATTATCAATAGATCTACAAGTATGTTTTCTACATATAATAGGAAATGAGCCCTCTTACATGTCCCTAGGCTGAATTTTATATAAATATTATATCAAGAAAATAATGGAATTTTAAGAGTTCTTTTTCTTGGCAAATTAAGTATAAAATTCTTCCTATTTCCGCAATAACTACTGTGTCCCAGATACATTCTTACTGAGCCAACATAAATTTCAAATGACAGTGTAAAATTCTACCTATGGAAGGTAAATTTTCCTAAAGCCTCCCCTTTTTTTCAAATTAAAAAAATATATAGTGGGTAGCCACTGAAGGATATAATGAAGAATTTAAAGCTATGTATGTGGTAAAAGTTATAGTTAAGAATTTATTTTTTAACTTTCCTTTAATATTAAATGCTATTTTTAAACATAAGAGATTAATTAGAAATATGTGCAATTTATTTTCCAAAAATGTATCTTCATCAAAATAACTGCAACATTTTAAGAATGTCTATGTTTCAAATGTTTTCATTTAGGTAAAATAAATTCAGGCTCTTACTAAAACATCAGTGCAGAAAATAATTCCAAAATACTTAAATAGTAACAGTGAAAATGAAGCACTTCATACATTTCTTTAACTACTCCTGACATTAACATTTAAGAAACAAAAACCTACACACATTTTTCCTTGCAGCTGCTTTATAAAAGTGTATATAAAGTTCCAAAACAAACTACTAAAAAAAGCCCTACATTATTGTTGCATGTTCCTAACAGACATTTCTCTGTTTGAAACAGAAGGCTGCCTGTTCGCTGAAATGACTAAATACAAGAAGTTGGTCATTCTTAACTAGGCCATAAGAAAAAAAATATGCAATAAGAAAAATAATAAATTCACTCAGTAGTGAACAAAATAGTAACAGGGCAGTTACAAACCTATCATTATATGTGTGGCTAACATTTTATTTTGTATACCAAAAAAAAAAAACCTTCCCTTTAGTTCATCTATAAAGCATGTCTTTACATATTTCCTTCTTAGCACCATCAATTTACAATGCTTTTGTAAATTCCAAAAGAAATTTGAAGTAACAGAACATAGCCTGTAAAAAACAAAAGTGTTTTTTGTTGCCCCCATCAAAACTAACAAAATAATGTTTCTAAGTTACAATAATTTTTCAAGCAATAGATGTGTTATAGAAAATGAAGCTGTTCCAAGGTCAATACAATGTAATTGTGCCCCCTTTTAAGGGTTACTGTAACACTGTATTATCCTCAGAGAGAAATGGACACATCAGTGTTTCAATCCAACTCCACAGGAAGTAGAATCAACAGATAAAGAATTCAAAGACTCTGCATTAAAAAAGCACAGTGTTAGAACGAGGATATGCTCAATGATTCTCTATCCTTTTGACTGCATATGCTTTAATCAATGCTTACCTTCAACGCTTACCTTCTACTAAAGTCACCCATGTCACCCAGTGTTCACTCCTTCCTCAAAAGGGGAAGCCTGGGGTCCAGGTCATTTTGCATTTATTATTCACTTACTGGTGTATCTTCTTACATGTATACCATTGAACTTGGCAGATACACTTTACGCCTTTCAAGAGAAAGGACTGTTTTCTTCCCTTCTTGGCTTCACCACGTTAATTCATCTTTTGTTCCTTCTCAAAGATCTTGAGCTTCCTGCCTCTCTTTTCTTGGCTGCCTCTACAAGCCTCCACTTCAAGTTTATGATCAAAAACTCAAATGGGCCATCAGCACTTATCCCAAGTTAATTCACCTACCCGCTCTCCAAAATAACCATTAATAATTATTCACGGCTTCTCTCCAATGCCTCCAACCTCACTTTTAGCTCGTGCCCTAGTTCCTTACTGCAGTGGGAAAACACACGTTCTCAGAGTAAAACTTCCTCAACCCACTCCCAGATCTACTCACACACATTCAAGTACTTTCAAATACTATCAAAATGAATGCAGTCTCCCTACTCTCTCTACCTGTGGGCTGCATTCCATCCTTTCTCTTTCTTGAAAACTTTGTTCCTAGAATTACAGTAGAACCTCTATAAATTGACCACTTACATGACTATAGCAAGCTGCTCAACAAACAGAGGTGGTCAGAATGAGGAACTTCCACTGAGTACAAGTGGCGCATGCCTGGCCTATAAGTAGGTCAACTTAAGAAGGTGGTCAACATAGGAAGGTAGTCAACTACAGAGGTTCTACTGTACCTGTCTAGCTCCTGCACCACCAATGCTTCCCTTCCCCTGTAGTATGAGATCATTCTCAGGATACAGACATTTTATAACTTCATTCCTCTCTTTATGTTTCAGACTCTTCATTTTTATAGAGGGGATAGAAATGGTACCTACTTTATAGTGTTCCTGGGAAGAATATTATAATTATTATTATTGTTTTAAATCTACCCCTTAACCTCATGTACCCCTCTGACTACCAGATTTCTCTAATCCCCTTTACAGCAAAACTGTGGCCTACTCTTGCTGGTGTCTCTAATTCCTCATTCTCTACTAAACCTCCTTCATTTAGGCATTTGCCTCTGCCAATCCCTAAAAACTCATTATCAAAAGACTCAAATGACAATAATGCAACCAAATCCACTAGTCTCATTTCATTCCTCACTAATGCATATATACTAATATTAAACACTTATTCCTTTAATCCTCTCAGTAACTCTGTGGGGCAAATACTATAATCATTTCATTTTACAGAAGAGAAAACCAAGGCATCAAGAAGTTAAGTAACTTTCTCAAGGTCATAGAGTTTACTCAATCTCTCAGCAAGTTCTAGAGAAAACCTCATAATTTGGCTCTACTCTAGCAATCATTTTAAGAAATATTTCCCTACTCAATTCCTTCACACGCCACAAGATAGTGTCCCACATTATTCCTACCCACTCCTACTCCCAAATGCCCATGTCCTAATCCCTATAGCCTGTGAATATAATTCTTTATATGGCAAAAGGAAATTTCCAGAGATAACTACGTTAATATTCTTGAGATAGAGAGATTACCCCACATGACCCCTATAGGCCTGTCTAATTATAATAGACCTGGTAAGAGAAAGCAGCTAGAATTAGAGACTGAAGCTGCTCTGTTGGCTCTGAAGATGGAAGAAAGGGCCATGAGCCAAGAAATGCAAGGATTATAGTGCTGGAAGCTAGAACAGGCAAGGAAAGGGGTTCTCTCCTAGATGCCCTGGAAACCCTTGGTTTGGGCCCAATTAAACCAATTTTGGACTTTTGACCTCCAGAACTATAAGATAATAAATTTGTGTTGTTTTAAGGCACTAAGTTTGTGGTAACTTATTACAGCAACGGTAGGAAACTAACACAAGTATCAGAACAACAAGAAAATATAACTCTCTTGAATTTGTATCTCCACCCAATAATGATTCCAAATCTGAAAAGCGAAAATTGACAGAACAAAAGGAGAAACTGATAAATCCATTTTCATAGTTGGATAATGTGTTAACTCACTTATCTAAGTAAATAATAAAGCAAGAGGACAAAAAAAAATTCAGTAGACACAGAAAAGATTAAAGCAACAGTATTAACTATCTTGACCAAGTGGGTGTTTATAGAACACGACACACAACCACTAAGAACACACATTCTTTTCAAGTGCATGTGTAACATTTATCAAATCTCCATGAATTCAGAATTAAAATTGTAATTAAGTTTTTTCTATGACCACAGTGGAATTAAACTAGACATAAGCAACAGAAATAGCAGAAAAGAAAAAAGAAGAAAAAAAGAAAAAAAAAGAAAAGACAAAACTTCTACATATTGGAAAACTAAGAAAATCACAGAGCTCCCTTTATCTCCTTCCTCCCTGGCAAAAGCCTCATACCTGGAGTCTTGAGGGAGGGAGGAAAGACAGAGAACGCTTCTCCCAGTCCTAAACAGTCACCACCCTCATTCAGACCCATTTTTGTCTTTGACATTGCAAAAGCTTTTCCTTTCCCTATTCACTTTCCAGCAAGTCCCGTCTCTCAAGACCTATCTTACACCCCACCTGTGCCATGCAGCAGGCCCTAACTGCTTTTTGTGCATAATAACCTCAACTTTCCCTCAACTTTTAAACTAGATAATTTTAGTAATTTCTGGGCCTCTTTTGGCTGTCAATCACCTCTTACCTTGAATTATTTTTTACATACTCCACGTATGTAATCACTATTTCTTCCATAAGAATGTCGGCTATTTAATGATATAATCTAGCCTTACAGCCTTGCTGTTCACAGACCAGCATGAGCATCACTAAGGAGCCTGTTGGAAATACAGAGTCTTAGGTGCCTATACACACCAAATTAAAATTTCCATTTTCACAAGATCCACCAGTAACTGGAATATATATAGTAGTTTGAAATGCTATGTCTTACAGTGATTCTTTCATCAAAATTTACTGTACATAGAAGCAATTCAATAAATACCATTCGAATCGATCTAAAAATACAACATGTGTGCTGCTACAGTTTTAACATCCAAAGTGCATACCACAAGGTCAGGAAACAACATATATTTTCAGGAAGTACAACGATGAACGGCACTGGTAGACACCTAAAATCAGGCACATGTCAACGTAACATGACCATAAAAAATCAAGATCTATGTTTATCATGCCTGTTGTCTAGACATTCTGCACAAGGCAAGTTAAAATATTTAACTAGTCACTAAAAATAATGACCCATGATGAAAAATAAAAACTGGTTGTCTGTTGAGACCTCTTCTACCGTCAAGTAGATGAAAAGAACTTGTTGAAAATTAATTGGTGATATATGTGTATCTATTATAACCAGTAGCATAATTAGAGCAGTAACTCTTTTCAAAACCTACTTTCCAAATGCCTCAGTTCCTCCTCAAGTCCTCAAGAATATGATGCTTAACTGTGCTTTGAAATGCTACCCTAAACTTACTTCTAGATTTTAACAAATTTAATATAGTTACCACAGTGCTAAAAAAAACTCTCATATGTTTATAAAATTTAAAAAAAAAATAATTTCTCAGTCTTTTAGCTAAGATCAAATATAAAATTTTTTAAAATTAATATCTTATTAAAAATAAAACACAAATTCACCCTTCTGTCTTTTGGGAGGACCTATATATTGATTTTGAAATTTGAATTTGAAAGCACCAATTATAGTGTATTTGTTTTTTTGTTTTGAAACAAGGACAACCATGGCAAATCTTTTAAGAACACCTCCTCTCTTCTTCAGGTCAAATATCCACCTAACTGAATTTCTCCTTTTAAAAAAATGAATAAATAAGGTACCATAAAGAATAACTAAAATCTCATTATCTTGATACCATAGTATCTAAAAATCTTTGTTTCTAGTTTAACAGATAAATTAGTAGCTTATACTGCATACCCAGGATTTTTTTTTTAAGTTCATTTTATTAACAAAAAATGCAAACTATTTTGAACAAAAGTAAGCTATGTGTCATGGAAGCATACTCAGGTTTTTACCCCTATTCTGGAAACAATTGGTCAATTCTTCCCTCCTGCTCCTACCTACTGAATTCTATTTTGCCTAAACAAAACAACACCTAATCCTTTGAATCCTTTTGAGCAGGCAGAATAACTTAAAAGAGGTTCCTTGGGGACAAGAAGAAAGTGTGTCCAGACAGATGCCTACTGTCATACCTCATTTCTTTATTCTAAAAGAAAAAAAAATCAATTCTGACAGATAATAATTTTGAAGTCCTACAAGGAATCACTAATTCAAATTACTTCAAAACTGATTGTGAAATAGGAACTAAAAAATCATACACATTTCATAGGATATGAAATGTATTCAGGTAGTCTCCTCCGTTTTGCTTTAATAATAATAATGACTAGCAAATGTGATATATGGAATTAAAGCTTTCTGAAACTGCAAATATTTATCTCATAAATATATATTCCCATAGAAAGATGTAATATTTAAAGTCTACAATCCTGACAGGATCAACAAAATGCCATAAAACAAAATAATAAACAAATAAACCTACTTGTTGACGCTAATAAAGGTTTTCAACCAACACCCATAAAACAGGCATAAACATATGCTTTGGTTTCACAAAGGATTCAGCTGCACTCTAGTTTTAGAAATTTGACTTGAATGTTTCTCTGTCTTTATGTATTAGCAGAAACATTCAAAATCATTCTATGTACTCTCAAGTATATAGATAGATGCTTCACTCAACAACTTGGGCATAATCATCCTTTCTGTGGCTAAAGACAATAATATAAAGATTATGTTTCACCCAATTGCCCTTTTTACTCTCTCCTCCTCCCCTACAACTTATTCAATAACAAAAGTGGAGCTGTGCAAAAAGCAGACCAAAAATGCTCATTATGAAACCATTAACTGCTATTATAACACTGTCTCTGATACTTGATGGTTAAAAGATCTAGTTGATATTTGATTGACAACGGTCTACTGCAAACATAGAAAATCACTTTTTTAATAAGGATTAAAAAGTATTTTAAATTGTTCTTAAGGAACTGTACATAGTCTTGGGAAACATCTCACCCTGCTAAACATAAGACCTAAGGAACAAATCGATCCACCAGCTCCTGGCAATTAAGGGTTCCCAGGAGCTCCGTCCCCTAGGGAGAAACCCATGCAGGTGGCAGGTGAGAACGGGCAGGGATTGCAGCAAGCAGAGGACAGTTTCAGGAGTATGAGGGTGAGCAACAGGCAGTAGTCTAAGCAGATACACAGTTAGTGTCAGCAAAGGTTAGGGTTCAGGTATCAGAGACTCAAACACAAATATTTGTTTCAATTTATGACAAAATGTATACAATCAATCACCAAATATTTATCAATGGCCCCACAAATTAATCACTGTTCTGGATATTGAGGATCTAGTTATTAAAAAATAAGAAAGATTGCTTACTGTATCCAAGGATGTATACTAAACATCTTGTGAATGCAAGTGTTTTGGTTTTTGTTTTATGAGTTGTTTTTTAATAGAATGAGTTTATTAGGGGGGGAAGCAAAACACAACCAGGCTGGGGGGAAAACACCCCGAGGGGACTTACTCGCAGCATCACACCGTTGTGCCTCAGGTCATAATTCGTCTGTGGACAAGGGTGATGAATTTAGCCTAAACACACCTGGAAAGCTTTGCACTTCTTCCTTAGGAAGGCTTTTCAACAGAGCTGAGTTCCTAACCTTCCCTTAAGTCAGTTTTCTTTTGTTTTGTTCTTACACATGTCGCTAAGTTTAAAATTAGCACAGAAATTTTAGAAGTCAGATGGAGACAGGGTTTTTCTTTAACACATAAGAAATGTTACCTCCCTGATCTTTGAGCAGCTTTTCCTGACCTCATCTTCTGCTTTTAACCGGGCAGGTCAAAAGAAAAGACACTTCATCAGTGTCCCTTTCAATCTGCAAGAGATCCCTGAGGCTTCGCCTCCCAGCTTCCCATTTTGTTACCTCTTTAACTGCCCTAACCCCACTCCTGCTCTCTTCTGTTTCAACTGTGGACCTGCTTCCCGTGTGTGAAACATGCAAGGGAAGGTCCCACCCCAGGGCCACAGTCCTGGCAGCTCCCTCTGCTTGGACTGCTCTTCCCCCAAATAAGGTATAACATCTTTAGGCCACTTCTAGCAGGTTCGAGTGTTGTTTTGTTGTTAGTAATAGTTCAAGGGAAAGTTTAATGGTGAACTAAGCAGTAAACAAAGGCAGTAACTGAGGCACCGGGAGCAACAAGGCAGGGCCAAAAGTTCAATTCCTGGAATCAAACTATTCAAAGGCCAGTAATAAAGGTTTCATTCATTCAGCACAAGAAGTTTATGCGTGTACTAAATACTAGAGGTGGAAAAAAAATTCAAAAGACAAGACAGTGCTGATCTTCTGAGCCATTGGAGCTCAGGATGGCTCAGTATTTAACAACAGGCTCTGCCCTAGTGTTTGGGGTAATGATAAATCTGCAAGTGTTTCATGGCCTAACTTCAAAGGGCAGAAATACACTGGGGCAAGAGGACAAAGAGATCAGAAGAGATGCGCTCAAAGTGATACTCTAGTACAGAATAATCTGATAGCAGTGAAACAGGGAATTGGAGAAAACAAGACAAGGCAGAAAGGCTTAACGGAAAGAATACGTGATTGGCAGTCAGAAGACCGGGTTCTAGTCCCTGCTCTTTTAATTAGTATTCTCTGATACTCACTAAGCTTCTGGTTCCATCATCTTTAAAATAAGAATAACAATAAGCTGATTAGAAGGCACAAATAAGAAAAACATGAGGATTCACTCTCTAATCTGCAAGGAAGTCATACAAATGTTATTAATAGCATCAGGTAACAGACGATAGCAATAAGTCAGTCATTAAATCATAAACACCAGACCTAGCGTGAAGGCCGTAGGAATGGCCAGGAGTGCGGCAAAGAAGAAAATGGCACTGTGTAAGGGATTGGCAACGGGGAAGGTGAAAAGAGAAAAAAAATTAACATAAGTAAAATACAGAAGGGACTGATAGAAAAATGTTACAGTTCTAAACTACAAAAAAAAGGAAAAAAAAAAACTTTGAAAAGTATTAAGTATGACAGATAATAGGAAAAATAGGGAAAAATCTAATAATTATAGGAAATAATCTAATAATAGGAAAATCATGGGACGAGGATAGAAAATTCTCTCAAGTGATGAAATGTTGTTCATTCACCCCTATATTTTCTAATATCAAAAATACTGGCAATTGTAGCTTTTAGATTTTATTAAACAGACAAGGAATGAAAATACATTCGCTGGCTACTTTTGAACCAGTAAGGCAACAGTTATGTGAGGCTTCTTTGTGTTACTTTGTAAATGTAAAGTACAAGGAAAAAGGTAACTACTTCCTTCATCTCATGACCTGTGGAGTTCTAGAAAAGCTATAGCCAGCAAAACAATCCCAGTAAGGGATTTGATGGTGAGATCACCCTGACGAGAAGCTTCACTCCATGGAATGATCTTCACTTACTGGTCCACATCATGACAACACTGCTATAATCGTTCAGGAGTTAAACAATTTAAAACCTGAGCTGGGGTGGTAGCAAGGGGAATTGGAAAAATCGATATAGATATAAAAGATGGTAACAACACATCCATACCACGAATATGGAATAACAAGCTCTACCACCCCAATGATAGAAGTGAGAATCCAATTTGGTCTATCTTCTGAGCAATGTCTAATTCTTTCACTTAAATGAGCAAAGGGTAGCTAGAGACAGAAGCATATCCAGAAAACACTGGTTTTGTAAGGTTTAATCTGTCTTTGCGCAGATAATATTAGTAATAGTTTTGAGACCTGCCCAGCTAATAATTCAGTAGGAATGACCTATATACATGAAATAACATGTTGGATGATGAACACGGCACACGGAGCTGTTCAATCTCCTCCAAAAAGATAAATGCCTCTTCTCTTGTATGGATAATACATATGAAAACAATATATGACTTCCTAAAATTTTTTATGTGCCCATCATCTGTTGATCCTAATATTTCATCATGGCATATACAAATCAGGGTGTTTGGGAAATACTGGAAAACTATACAGACAACAGAAATTATGAACTGAAGCCATTTAATTAAGAATGTTACTTGATAAGTGGTGAATACTCAAGCCTCTAGTATAACATCAGTAAGAATTAGAAATTAATACGTTAAAAGAGGGTCTGAATAAGAGGAAGTAGCTAAATGCCCATAACAAATAATGTTATATGATTGTACCATATTTATAATATACTAAAAATATCCACAATCACCAAAAATTTAGCCATAATATGACACAATTAGTGTGGCCCACAAGATATGTTCAAGTAACTGAACTGACCTTTGTTTCAGTGGGGAATTAACATTTATTAGGCGACTACTATATACCAGGAACTGTACTGACACTACATTTGTTCTTTTATTTGCTATTTGCTCAACTATAGTTTCTCAAACTGTCGTTTTTGTTGTTATCTCTCTCTCTCCTCTCATAAAAGGGACAGCATCTGCCTTGCATGTGAACTTGGAGCAATGGCTGGATTCCTACAAGTAAACAGAGTAGTATTTGTTAAGTAATGATGAAATGAATGGCTGGAATGGAGTGATAGGGAATGGTATAGTACTGGCTCTATTTTGAAAGCTCCACTTAATCTGTCAACAAGTTTCTAGAGGGTGTGGTTCTAACAGTAGAAATGCCTTGGAAACAGATTCATAAACTTTAGAGCCAGAAGGAATCTTGGAGATCTTTGAATCTAACTTTCTCATTTTAAAGATGACACCTAACTAAAGTATGCAATTTGCCTAAAGTAATTTGTCTAGTTAGTAGCAGAAGCAGGGCTGAGCCCCAGGTCTCCTAACTTCCATTTCTGTAGTGTAAACAGTTCTTTTTGTCACTCCCTTAAGGGCTGACTGAAGCTTCCCTATGAAGAAATCATAATGACTAATAGTATTTACTATGAAAGCACTTGAACTGTTAATTCATACAACAAAATACTAGCAGTTATAACAAGACAAGGGAAGTTTTCTTATTTTATCATAATTTCAACTAAAAACCTCAAGAAAAGTAGCTAGACACATTGCCACAAGATTCCCCAAGAGGTGGCCAAACTGGCCTTTCAACTACCAGTCCTTATCACTCATCTTCAAGCCATAGATCAGGGTAAAGATTCATAGTAGTGATGTCTTGAAGGAATTCACACACATACAGAACATTGTTTTCTCCTTTTTTCTCCAAGTATAGAGAAGTAGAGTTTCTCTCCTCTATCAAGCCAAATGAAGGAGTGATCCAAGGCTTTCTTTACTTACAGAAATTGAAAACTTGAAAGAAGAAAATTCAGGCATTGCACTTCTGCAGAACTCGTGTCTCCTATCTCAGAATGTGAATGTTCGTATCACAAAGGACAGGTTGCCAGCCTGAACAAGAGTGAGACCCCTTCTCTACTAAAAAACGGAAACATTAGCTGAGCCTTCTGGCGGCCACCTGTGGTCCCAGCTTCTCGGGGAAGCTAAGATAAGAGGATCACTTGAGCCCAAGATTCTTGAGTTTGCTGTGAACTCCAATGACGCCATGGCACTCTACTCAGGGTGGAGTGAGACTCTGTCTCAAAAAAAAAAAAAAAAAAATGCTTTACTTAGGCTATGGACTAATAAATTTGTCTTGATTAATAAAAAGTAAATGGCTTTTAATGTTTTAACACTAACACACAAGGAATGAAATGAGATTCTGCCCCTAATGCTAAACTTTCTTATCTTGTCCAAGATTATAGTTATAACAGATCAAAATAATGTACTATTTGGGTAATATAGTGGAATAAATTCTTCAGTGATCTTTTTCTCCTGAGGACCTAAATTTCTGATATATGGGAGAATATTATTCTCAAAGTTACTATTTTGTGTGCTTTTCTCTTCCTTGTACCTATGGGGATCTTGTTATAGTTACAGTAAAGATTATATGGAAGTGTAAAAAAATTAAATAAAGTAAAGCACAGGCTGATCTCAGTGTCTTATCCTGAGAAGATGGATGAGAGAGTGCTTGGGAAAATCTGACATGTGTCCTCTGAAGTTCAAATAGAAATGGCATCTGCTTTTCACCTGGAAAAGACTAAAGATAGGAAGTCAAATAAAGAGAGAGGGCAGTTAATGGAGCACGTCTGCAGTTTGATAAGCCACAGGCATGTGACACTTCTGATTGTCCAAGTGGACAAAAATGAGAATGGCCTAAAAATAAGCCATTTCCTTGGTATTTCGTTAAGGAAAGTTGGGAATAAGAGTGAGTGGATTCCCAAGAGGTCAGGCATAGCATTCAACTCTTATCACAGACGTAGCAACAGGGCTGACTGCAGGAGCCTCTCCGAAGAACCCAGGGGCATAATGGTCAGTCAGCCAGGGGAAGGGAGAGAGAACTTCGAAGAGCAGCAGGAAAAGAACTACGAAGGTCTCTGTTTTGAACACCCAGAAGCAGCAACGTGAGTGTGGACGGAGGAATGAAAGAGCAAATTGAGCAGAGCCAGGGGAGCAGAGGCAGCCCCCCCCTTTCCCACTATAGGTCATCACGTCTCAGTCAGGACTGAGCTGGATGAAAAGAGAACCAGATGGTTTGGGTTTAGACTGGGCAGGACTCTAATTCCTAAAAATGAGACCATTCATACCACCGAAAGTAACCTGAAAGTAACAGGGCTTACTCAGGAGTTTGGAAAGAAAATTCAGACAAATCCTGATTGAAACATAAAGCAGAACTCCCTACCTATAACCTACCAAATTCACCCCACTCAGCAACCCAGGTACACGGTCTTCGGACATGAGATTTGAAAGGACTTCTTAATGATCTAGGAAAATGCTCATAGGGAAAAAAAAAAGTGAAAGAAGAAAAAAACATGAAAAGAAAACTGTACATATGATAAGATTTGATTTTGTGGTTATACTACTTAAGTAATATAGTCAGGCACCATATGATAACATTTCAGTCAATGACAGACCACATAGACAATGGTGGTCCCATAAGACTGTCATGCCATGTTTTTACCATACATTTTCTGTCTTTAGGTTTGTTTAGATACACAAACACTTATCTCATATTACAATTGCCTGCACAAATCAGCACAAGAACTGAATACGGTATAGGTTGTAGTCTATGAGCAATAGGCTATACTGTACAGCCAACATATGTAGAAGGTTGGTTTGGGCAAGTACACTATCTGTACAATGTTTGCACAAAGAGGAAATTGTCCAGCAATGCATTTCTCAGAATATGTGTATATCCCCGTCATTAAGCAGTACACAACTATAACGTAAGACTGTATTACAATATAGACAGAAATAAAATAACACGTTTTCATATTTATCTGAGTGGCAAACAATATTTTTTACACTCAGCAAAAAGGAGTTAACTTTTGCAAGTAGTAACGAAAAATAAAAATTATTATCAAAGTCAATTTTCGTCTTCCTTTTAGTGTCATTAGCATTGTTCCAAATTTTTTACCCAAAAGTGGTTGTCTTAATAAAATAAGATGGTAAGAACTACCATTCTTGAATTTTAGGGCCAGAAAGATAAACTAGTCAACAGCATGTTCCCCTAAGACTGTCAATAAGACAAAGCAATAAAATGATAGGCCACTGCTACCAAAATATAATCAATTACTCTTGTAGCTCCTCTCAGTGGTATCAGTGGCTATCTCAAAATTTTCATTAGCCACTTTTGTCTAGTTAGCCAAACATCTCAAGCCCCCTGAAAAAACAGCCATCTAAGATCTTCAAATTCTTGGTCTGAAAAACAGAACAAGCTCATCAAACTACTTTTCACTAAAGTCCCCATCAGAAGTCTAAGCTTTCAAGATTATCCTTCAGAACAAAATTCTTCATTCAATACTGCCTGGTATATCCTCCAATTTGGCCCCATCTCCCTTCCCTCCTAAACACCTCTGCTATGTATTGGAAATCATATCCACCATCAGCGGTGTAGGGAGTGGTTAAGCCTGGAACACTGGCAAGATTCAAATCCAGTCTTGTCACTTCCAACTGTGTGACCATGGGTAAGGTGCTCAGCTTCTCAATTTCCTCATTCATGATGTGAGACTAATAATTGTACCTAGATTATAGGATTATTAGGAGGATCAAAGGACTTAATATGTGTTTAGGGTTTAGAACAGTTGCTTCTGGCACATAGTAACTGCTTGACAAATATGTAAAAAATTAACCATGTTTATTAAAAAACTCACCCATACCCTCAACTTAAAACCTTACCTACCCACCTCCTGAAGACATGGCTTTCACTGACGTGCTCTCAAGCAAGGCTTTCCTTCCCTACCACACCTAAGTCAGTGCCTGGAAGTGAGCTTTATTCTTGCTTCTTGGTGCAGTTTCCAACCTGTTTGGTGTCCAGAGACACCTTTGAAGCAGGTGTCACCAGACCTCATCCCCCTTCACACCCTTTATGGCTGTCCTAGTCACAAGGCTTCATCAATCTCATTTACAGTCTGCTGTCTCCCTTCACCACTAGTAGTCCCAAAAGCTCTCCTGGCAACTTCAAATCCCCTACATCCAACACCAGAATCTCAAAGTTCTTTGCCCTCCTTAAAACCATTCTCACTTCTGTAAAAGAAAAAAACATGCAATCAAAAAAGAACCACTGAAATAGCCTGTATCTGAGTCACCAGTAACTCTTACCAAAGCCAACAGTCAATTTTTGCTCACATCTTACTCAACTTCTCAGCAACATCTGAAAGCAACATAACTTCTTACCTCTCTACTGACTACTCTTTTCCAGCCTCCATGACTGGATTTTCTCTTTTTGGTCTATAAATCTCCGGGTGTCCCAGAGCTCTCTTCCCACATGTTTTCCTAACTCTTCCCTCTCTGTGGGTGAAGGCGTCCAGTGCCCTGGCTTCAATCATCCAAATGCTCCTGACGCTCAAGAGCTCATCTTCGGAACAAACATCTTCCCTGTGGTCCAAACTCGTACTTTTCAGTACCAACTTGAAATCTTTATTGGATGTCCAATACACATAGCAATCTCAACACCAAGTAGAACTACTGTTCCCTCTCACCCTCAAAAAATCAATTTCCTCTCAAAATCCCAAGCCCACGAGTTTGATGTTGCTGTCAGCTATGACACCACAGCACTGTGGCAATAAGGAAAAAAAGTCCCAAGTAGACACAATTCTCTCTCAAAATCTACACGTCATCATTTATACTGCTATTTTTTAGTCCCTGCCCCTTTTGTCTCGCTCCTGAAACACAAAAATAGTTTTCTCACCAGTTTCCCACCTCCATTTTAACTCTTAAAATACTCTTCTTGTACCTAAAAACCAGCATCATCTTTCTGAAATATGAATCTGATCATGTCACATCTCCATTTAACACCCTCTAAGGCCTTCCTACTAAAATTAAAATAAGGCAATTTTCCTACCAAATTCCTACCAATTTCCTACCAAAATTAAAATAAGGCACCAAATTTCAACCTTCAGCTACAAGGGCCTAAATAATCTGTCCCCTGGCAGCCTCTCTGATCTTCTCCTATTTTCTATATCTATACTATAGCTGTCCTGCTCTTCTCATCACTCCACTAGGATGCCAGCTTACATGGCAGGACTTTTCCACTTGACTTTGCTTGGAATGCCAGTCTCTCCTATCTCTCACGGCTCACTTCTCATTGTTTGGGTCCCCACTCAAATGTGACCTCCCAACCGAGGCCAGTTGTTGTTGGGAGGATACCGTTTTATCCTCTCTCTAGTGCATAACAAAATATGAAAAAAGTTTTAATGTTTACTGTCTCTATTTTCACCCAGTTGTTAGCTCCTTGAGGGTAGAAACTCTTATCTTGCTCACATCTATATTCTCAACACCCAGAACATGCTCCTGGCACATCAACAGCAGTCAAATGTTTTTTGGCAGACTGAGTAAAGTCTCCACAAGAATAATCAGAAGTATACAGAATTTTTCTCTTCTGGCATTAAGTACCAGAGTTGATGTGCCGACTGATGTATTAGGCACCGACAGGGGACAAAGGAGAACAGAAAGAACCCATCCTCGTTCTTGAATAATTCACTATCTATTGCAAGAGAAGAAAAAAACTAACAAAAACCCAATATACTAAAGACAGTTGCTTATAAAGCAATCTACAAATAAGCCTATTACCATATAAATTATACTTAACATATGTTGAAGGGCAAGACCCTCTTAATGGGAATAATTCTATCAGTATCTTTTTATAAAGTCACCCAAGGTTAAAAACTAGGGAAGGAGTCCTATTAAAACAAGGTACCTAATGTTAAAACTCATTTTTCTTTTAAGAAATCATGCTGACTCGGCACCTATAGCTCAACCGGCTAAGGCGCCAGCCACGTACACCTAAGGTGGCGGGTTCGAATCCCCAGCCCGGACCCACCAAACAACAATGACGGCTGCAACCAAAAAATAGCGGGGCGTTGTGGCGGGCGCCTGTAGTCCCAGCTACTTGGGAGGCAGAGGCAGGAGACTCGCTTGAGCCCAGGAGTTGGAGGTTGCTGTGAGCTGTAATGCCACGGCACTCTCTACCCAGGGGGACAGCTTGAGGCTCTGTCTCAAAAAAAAAAAAAAAAAAAGAAATCATGCTTCCACCATAAGAGCTGTTTACTCTGAAAGGTACATCTAACAGAAGTAAAATTAGATACTCAAAAATGGAGCTATCAAGGACATCTAGATGTCTATTCAAGATTCAAGAGCAAAACCCCATTGATACTACATGTTTAACATGCCTCGGGTCTTTGAATGATAAAATAGATCATCAGTCTACTGAGAAAAAACATAGCATAGTACCCACAGAATACTGGGATTGATGAAATGGACATATAAAAAAAAGATAAACAGTTAACAAGGGAGTTGTTAAATACATATTAAACATATTTTTTAGAAATGAAACATTTTAGGAAATTTTCATAGAAATGTTCCACCTCACTCAGATCCAAGCCGGCCATTCTGAATAAATATTACAAACTAACAGTGTAAGAAAAGAGTCTGTGGTTATGTGTGACTACACACACAAGTGTACGTATTAACTCATGTCCCGGTATGTGTGGATGAACACGTGTGAAAAAAAATCTTTGCATTTAATATATCTGATGAAAATAGGATGAACTTCAATGGGAGATAATTTAAAAAGGGGATGAGACTGGACACAGTGGCACATGCTTGTAATCCTAGCACATTAGAGCCCAAGAGTGAGACCTCAATCTCTACAAAAAGTAGAAAAATAAGCCAGGGGTGGTGGTGCATGCCTGTGGTCCCAGCTACTTGGAGGGCTGAGGCAGGAGAACCAACTGAGCCCAGAAGCTGGGAGTTGGAGTGAGCCACAATGACATCATTGCACTCTAACCTGGGTGACAGAGCAAATCCCTATCTCAAAAAATGAAAAGAATTAGGGAATCTTTATACAGAGGAAGAGAAAAAAAATAAACCAAGGAACCTATGTTAAAGATTAGGAGATTGCAAAGATTATATGTCATGGGGCTTAAATTATTAAGAAGCATTTACATGCTTCTTTTGGAAAATAAGGATCGGCTCAGCGCCTGTAGTTCAAATGACTAAGGCACCAGCCACATACACCTAAGGTGGCAGGTTCGAATACAGCCCGGGCCCACCAAACAACAATGACGGCTGCAACCAAAAAATAGCCAGGCTTTGTGGCGGGCACATGTGGTCCCAGCTACTCAGGAGGCTGAGGCAGGAGACTCACTTAAGCCCAGGAGTTAGAGGTTGCTGTGAGCTGTGATGCTACAGCACTCTACCCAGAAGGAAAGCTTGAGGCTCTGTCTCAAAAAAAAAAGAAAAGAAGGATCGTTTTTCTGCCTGAGAAAGTGGCTGATGTGATTACAATGGCTATAGGGGTAGATGACTCCAAAGGCTCAAACACCATGTACTGATATTTCATTTTTTAACATGTTTCATGAGAGAGCCATTGGGTCTTTTATAGACATGCAAGACTCTCCTAAACCAGACTGAGTTTTCAAGGGTAAAATCCATATCTGATTCATCTTATACTTACCTATCAAAGTGTATTGATCCTAGTTATTTTCAAAAACTAATAAATTGAAGTAAAATGAAATACATCAAATTGATCCAATCTGAATTGAACTGGAATGTTCAGGGATGGGAGCTATATACTGTCCTTACAAATTGATGTCTTTACATATGAGAATACTTACTTAAGTAACATCCCCTGTACTTACAAGGAGCTTGAAGCAACAGCTTTCTTTTTACATTTTTATTGGTTACACTTAAAAAGAGCCTGTAAGGTTGCACCCATAGCTCAGTGGGTAGGGTGCCAGCCACATACACTGAAGCGGACAGGCCAGCTAAACAACAATGACAACTGCAACAAAAAAATTAGCTGGGCGTTGTGGCCGGCGCCTGTAGTCTCAGCTACTTGGGAGGCTGAGACAAGAGAATCGCTTAAGCCCAAGCGTTTGAGGTTGCTATGAGCTGTGATGCCACAGCACTCTACACAGGGCAACATACTAAGACTTGTCTAAAAAAAAAAAAAAAAAAGCCTGCCTTGCACTTAGCAAAAGTATCATCCACTTTACTCACAGAAGGACCTTAGTCATAGAGAGGTGTGACGTTATATTTCCACAGGGCCACTTCAACACTACCACCACCTCCGAGGGAGTTTGTGAAACAGAAAGGAATTGAACTCAAAGTCCAACAGCATTACTTTCATCACCGAAGACTCCATTTTAAAAGGAAAATTATGTAATGTGCAAATAAACAAAAGGAAAAAAATGCACAAAGATGACTGCTTTGGGAAACAGAAATTCCTATTACAGCACCTTTTTTTTCCAAGTTAACAGAGAACATGGCTCTCATCTCATCTAAATGTACAGGAAACAATTCAAATATATTTGCTTTTCAGTGTAACTGTATGAAAGATTTTGAAAGATATTCGTTCTTAGTTACCTAACTCTATGTCTATCATTGTTTTATTATTTTAATATCTTATACTTGAAAGATTCTTTCGCTTGTCAAAGACAGGAGACAGGGATCTCTTCCTCATGTTCAACAGTTCACTGAACCTTCTACCACATATATTCTAAGTCCGTCTGTCCCCACAGTGTTTTATTTCACAGTAAACCAACTATCTCTTCTTCAATCAAGTTTGTTTTCTAAACAGGTTTGACTTAAAAAGTGAAGCTTGTTTCAGACCTCCCTTGTTGATATCTTATCGCTAAGAAACTAGTTTTTCAATGCAAACAAACTCATCCAGTCAAAGGTTTCAGCAACTAATATTGTGTAAATAATGAAGACCCAATTACTAAGAGGTGCCACGAAAAAAAGAGTCACAAATACTTACTCGTTGAATTTTTTTTTTTCTATTTAACTGTGGTAATTAAAATTTAAAGAAGACTTGTAACTACACAGAGGAGAGGCAAATGTCTTTGTTAAGTGAGCAAGAGACCTCTTGTCACTTCAATCCATAAAAATGACTTCAAATGAGGTATACCACATGGAAATAATGAGATATTCTCTTAGAGTTTACATATAAAATGTGTGTGAATGTGTGTGTGTGTTTGATCACTTTTGGGATCTTAATAAAAATCTTGCTGGTATAAGCCAGGTTAATGATATACTAAGCAATATATTTCAGAGGTTTAAGGATTAACATGGCAGTCAGCTCACCCTGCCAGGTAAGCAGTTGGAAATCAATAAGTATCCCCCACGTCCTTAAAGGTAAACAGGAAAGGAATGCAAATCCATTAGTATACATACCAGCAGAGAACAAAGATTAAGAAAACATTTTATTCAAACTGCTCCAGGGAGTACAATCATCTCAATCTTGACTTCCAGAATTCAACAAGCTCAGTAAAGACAAACCAAGATGTCCATTCTGTCACATAAAGACAAGGCTGATGACTTCAGCTGGTGATAGGAAGGTCACGGATTATCAAATTCATTCAAATGATTCATTCATCATTTATTTACATTCACCCCTTTACTTCATGATTAGAGACAGGCTCAATAAGTTATAAAAAGGGAACCCAGGTAAATGTTTAAAAGAATCTCTGTTAAAGAAATAGATTTTCACAAGTTAATCTAACTAACATTTATTGTGAATTACTATGTGCCAGGCATTATCTGAATGCTTTTTGGCAATTAATTCTCATAACAATCCTGTGATGTTAGTACTCTTATACCTCCATTTCACAGATAAAGAAACCAATCAAGATGAAAGTGGAGGCCTGGCACATTAGCTCACACCTATAATCCTAGGACTTGGGAGGCCAAGGCGGGTGGATTGTCTGAGCTTACAGGTTCGAGACTAGCCTGCGCCAGAGCAAGACCTCATTTCGAAAAATAGCCAGGCATTGTGGCAGGAACCTTAGTCCCAAATACTTGGGAGGCTGAGGCAAGAGAATCACTTGAGCCCAAGAGTTTGAGATTGCTGTGAGCTATGATACCACAGCACTCTACCGAGGGCGACAAAGTGAGACTCAGTCTCAAAGAAAAAAAAAAGATGAAAGGAGTTTTATAAACAAGAGCTCATCGAAGAAACTACCCCTACCTTGAGGTGATTAAAAAGGAAATTATGGTCAGTCACCAGACATCACCTAAAAGTGAAAAAATAGAGATAGAAAGATGGATAAAGAGGAAAATAAGAAAAAGAAGGAGAAGGACGGAGAAGAGAGGAAAAACTAAAAAGGAAAAAAGAATCTAACATCCCCAAACATTTCTGAACAATATTCTGTAATCTTAACAATTCTGTAAGATAGGTATTAATTATATTTTATAGATGAGGAAACTAAGACTCATAAAGGTTAAGTGACAGTCCTGAGATCTTGAGCTCAAATCTTTGTAATTCTGAAGTCCACGCCCTTTTCAATAAGCCATGTGTAAAAGAAAATAATATTAAAGAAGTGGTGGGGATGAGAAGAAGAGACAAAACTAATGAGAATGTGAAGCCAGAAAAAGAGAGAGGGGAGATCAACCAGTTCTCATCAGCTCCTTGATCCATACTGGAAAGAGACGGCATCATTGCCAGAGAGCCTGATGCTCTTACTCTAGAATACAGGGCTGCAGGAAGATTGAACCAAAGAGCCAGGATGTCTACTTGATATCAAGAACTGGTGTCCCTTATATGGCACAACTTCTGGGTGAAGGGCTCAACTACAAGGGGGACTTTACTAACCTAATCTAAGGTACCCTTATATTAATTGGAAAGTTTTTTTTAAAAAGAATGGGTGCCTGTAATTCCTTCACGCATTCTCCTTTCTTATCCCATCTCATGATCAGTGATTCTACTGTGGAAAATGCAATGACTAACTCACCTAGATGTGCTGGCCCCACAGCACAGTACACTTGCAGAGCATACAGCAGGGGCCTAATCTACTCCAGCAGACAGTCTATGAACTGCTTTATAAAAAGTAAGTTGCCAAGCTGGCAATGTGCATGTATTGTATGGCCTCAGCAGAAGCCAACAAATCTATTTTCAAATTAATGCAAAGGTACATTAAGTTCAGAAGTGACCAAAATTTTCCATCACAAAATGACAAGAACCACAGACGAGAATTTAAACATCAACATTTCTTGACAAATCCATATATGCTTTGTAATCAAAATATCACAAGAACAACTTGAAAGTCTTTTTCTTCAACTGATATAAAGAAACAAATTATCAATTTCTTTTTGTTTCTTAGCCTTAATAGACTTTATACCATGTTGGCCAGATTCAATCAGTTCCTTGGTGTGTGTGTGTTTCATGTCAATCCCACACTGCTGTGGTTTGAATATGTCCCCCAAATTTCATCTATGGAAAATGTAACTCCCAAATTCACCTTGATTATAGGTGGAGATCAGGAGTGATTAGGATTAGAGAAGGTCATCAGGATGAGCACCCACGATGAGCCTGGTGGGTTTGTAAGAAGAGAAAGAGCAGACACACTCCCTCCCTCTTGCCATGGGTTGTCTCTCTGCCTTGTTATAATACAGCAAGAAAACCATCCCCAGATGCCAGCCCCATCCTCATGGACCTCCCGGTCTCCTGAATAGTAAGCTAAAGGCACGCATGTTCTTCATACCTTACTCCTATGTGGTATTCTGTTATGGCAACAGAAAATGGACTAAGACACATACCAAAATCACAGCTTCTTGACCTCAGGTGGTTTTAGTCTCAAAACTTACCAGGTACTCCAGGCTGACATGGGGTAAAGGCGAAGGCTAAACGACTAGCCTGGCCAGAGGCCTGGACGCCACGGAAGGGAAGTGAGGTCCAGAGGTGACTCAGACTTGATCAGTGCCAGCCTAGTACACAAGGGGAAGCAAGCTGGTGGCAGCGTCTAGTTCTGAGTGGCCCAGATCAGTTAAAGGAGAGATCCTAGTGGGAAAAAAGGGAACAAGTTTCTCTCTCCACAGGAAGAGGGCTTTCAATAATTTCACTTAATCAAGTGGGTTTAGATTCAAGATATGGGGAAAGAAAGATATATCAGAACCCGAGACAGAAGCCAAGTCTGGACAAATAAAGTAGGAGGTTAAAGGGAAGGTTACGACCCTGAAAGCACAGGCACAATCAATGATAAGTGTGGAGCAGCAAAACACATTTTAGACCAATGGGTCGGTAGGACACTAACTGTTCCTGATTTTTTTGTGGCTTTCTTTAGGGCTGACCCGGAAACTCAAGAGCCACCGAGTCTGCCCATGCAGGGTGCTAAGGACTCGATGTGAAAGACGTTAAGGAAGACAGGGACTCACAGGACAGCTGCAGGCACAGCACACATGCCTGTGAAGAATTATGATGAGTCGTTAATAAAAAATTAAGCACCAAAGGTAACCAAAGAAACCCTACACTCAAAGACAAGAACCGAATCTGTTACAAAGGCAAGGGAAGATCCGATTACGCTTATGTAACAAAATAGATAAGAATATAATCAAGGACAGATGGAATTTGTTGCCAGTCTAAGGGCAAGTTGGCAAACGAAAATTCAAAAGCCTCATATTGTATTGCCTAAATCGACACTTGAAAATGTCACAGATGTCACATTTGGATTAAGGAACTTTAAACAGCAGGTCAAATAACCAGGAATGAAATCTGTAATCTCATATTTAATTAGCAGCTGACAACCTCCATTACAGGGCAGGGCAGATACAAACTCGGTGACCAAGAGGATACTCAAACAGAAGTATTTTGTGTTGAACTCAGGTGAAAACAAGCTAAATAAATGCCTTAGAAACACTCTGATGTTCAAGGAGCATGGAATAATTATGGACTTGTGTCTGGTTTACCATCAGTGGCTTAGAATAATATGTTGAGCAAATGTCTGTGTTATTCTACGACAACATATCTTTCTATAGATGTAGTTGAGAAGTTAAAATGAAACATCCATACATCTTTTTTGAACAAAATCCTTAGTACCATAACACTTAACCATATATTCTGGGTGAACAGCACTACACGCTCCTGCCTTTAATTCCAGGAAATTATATTTTGCAGAGTCAGTGTTCATCAGTAATAATGAAAACATTGTTAAGAATCATAGGAGACAGCAAAACTCTTAGGAAAATTAATGACCTTATTAAACAATAAAACTTTGCCAATTAAATTACTGTTGCATGCACTGAATTTAATATATATGGTAATGAATTATCAAAGTAAAACAGATGACATATATTTAGTATACTAAACAAAATGTCCTTCCTTAACGTAAAGAAAGATGGAGAAAATCCTCACGCCATACTCTAACGTGGTAGATATCAAGCTACGAAAGGATATCCACATGCTGATTACAACACTTTCCCAAAAAAAAATGTAGGCACACATATGAAGACAAACTAAAGAGAAATGTACTAAAATTCCAGTAGTAATTATATTAGTGTGGTAAACTATGACTGGCTGCTTTTCTCATCTTTTCCCTGAAACTTTTTCTCATGTGATTATGTTATTTCAATAATAGGGAAAAAATTAAATAAAAATAAGATTTTATGAAATTACAGCTGATTTGAGATAATTAGACAAGGCTTACAAGATCTATTTTCTAATTCTAAGTTTCAGTCTTCTTTTAAAATGCCTAATGTCTTCACTAAGTTCTACTAGTGAGTATTGCAGGCACATTCCCCTGTCAAAGTCGAAAATAATTCAAATTCAATTTCAGGAACTAAAATTTTGCTACATTCTAACAGATCTGAAAAGTGAAGAATAAATCTTGAGCTGTCCTAGATTTTTTTAGCTCATAGGTGGGTCCACAATCACTACCTTTCCTTTACCAAGTTCCAATATTTTTCTTGGTTCTTTCCACTTATTAAGAAGCAAACAGAGGTAGACAGGCCACCTGAGTAGATTGACCCTGGTGTTAAATCCTGAATGACCTCCATTCCAAACTAAGGGTTTAGATATCTGCTTGTTTCAAATAAATTACCCCAATGTCCTTCAAATGTTCTATTGTAATAATGCTGCCAATACATTAGTACCCTCCTTAAAAAAAAAAAACAAAAAAGCATTAAATGTTCTTTGAGTTTTGGGAACATTTCAAGCAGACAATAAAAATCATCATACTGTATGCATTTCTCCTATTGGAACATCAGAGAGAAATGAAATCAGAAAAGAATTATATGAAAAAAGATCTCTGGCCCCAAAACGTAAATTTTTCCATATGACAGCAATCTGGAGAAGCTCTGTGTAGAGATGGGATTGAGGACACTTTTTGGATTACAGGCCTATATCACAATCAAAATATGTTGTATTCTTTATTTCCTCCTGAAATAAAGGTAAGGGCTGAGATGCTATTGAAAAGCTTAAGAACCACCTATCTAGTCAAGTAATACTAAAAAAAAGATCTATCTAAACCACTCAGATTTCCAGCTCTGTTTTCTACTCCAGATTCCAAAAAATGAGGTATAACAATTTCACTAACTTGCTACTGTGCACTTACATTGGCAGCACTGTACAAACAACTCAGTAAGGTTTCATAACCTTCATATACCAGTGTCTCACAGTTCTGTTCATGTCAATTGTCAACATGTGGTAGTGTCTTGCTGAGAAGCATTTATTATTGTTGTTGTGTGCCATCATGAGGATTTTGGATTCTAGATTAGAGCAATAAACAAACATTTGTAAATTTGTTAAACTTGGAAGAGGGGAGGTGAAATCAGACATGTTAGTTCAAGTTTATGGGGATAATGCCATGAAGAAAATAGCAGTGTACAAATCGATTAATGTTTTTCTAAGAGGAGAGAAAGCATCACTGATGAAGAAAAGTCAGGGTGGCCAGTAACAAGCAGAACTGAGGAAAACACTGCAAAAACTCATTAATTATGCATGGAAATCATTAGCTGATTGTGAAAAGTACAGCAGACCAAGTAAACATTGATAGAGAAACATTTAGGAAAATCTTAACTGAAAATCTTGGCCAACAACTCATGGCCCCTATATCACAACAATGCACCAGGTCACATGGCATTGTCTGTGAGGGAGTTTTTAGCCAGTAAACAAATAAATAGATTGGAACACTCACTCTACTCACCTGATCCTGCAATGACTTTTTTCTTTACCCAAAGATAAAGGAAATATTAAAAAGAAGATATTTTGATGACATTCATGCATTCACAATATCAAGAGTAATACAATCACAGACTTTTTTTGAGACAGAGTCTCACTCTATTGCCCAGGGTAGAATGCCATGAGGTCATAGCTCACAGCAACCTAAAACTCTTGGGCTCAAGCAATCCTCTTGCCTCAGCCTCCCAAGTAGCTGGGCCTACAGGCGCCCACCACCAAACCCAGCTAGTTTTTCTATCTTTAGTAGAGACAGGGTGTCACTCTTGTTCAACCTAGTCTCAAACTCTTGAGATCATGCAATCCACCCACCTCAGCCTCTCAGAGTACGAGGATTACAGGTGCAAACCACCGTGCCTGACCACAATGTGATGGTTATTCCAGAAAAAGAGTTTCAAAACTGCTTTGAAGGGTAGACTAGGTGCTGGCATCAATGCCTAGCCTCCCAAGGGGAGAACTTCTAAAATGACCATAGTGATATTCAGCAATCAGATGTGTAGCACTTTTTCTAGGATGAGTTCTTGAATTTAATTGTCTGACCTCCTAAACCTCATTCTACTCCACCTCCTCCAGCTAGTTTCCCAGTTAGAATGCTGTTATTATTGGAATGTGCTGTAATCCTTTAGTCTGATGGAATGAAAACAAAAAAGTGTTAAGAACCAAAGTAGGTAAGCCACATGACCCAGGCCTAGAATTCACAAAAAAAAAAAAAAAAACCCTTATATTTACATGTTTAAAATTATTTTCAAATGAGGCTACATATGAATTATATTTCTGTCACTGTTACTAAAGCACTGATGTGTTACATGTAAATGATGAAAGCAATCTACATTATACTCAGTTCTGCCATTTCCTCATATTCAATATATGAACAACAGAAATTTCAAAATTTAGACCTGGGTTTCTACCGTTGGGGTCCCACTCTCCTTCTCTCTGAGAGGTCCTTATTAGAATCACTGGTATAGTTCCTAGAATTGAGGAACTCATAAAGCCAAAATAACAGGCACATGAATATAAGGGAACTCATCTAAACATCAATCTAAACTTGTATAAGATGTGCTTAAGGGATTAAAACTATAGCGGTTTTTCGTTTTGTTTTTTATTTATTTACTTATTTTTGAGACAGAGTCTCACTTTGTCACCCTTGGTAGAGTGCCATGTCATCACAGCTCACAGCAACCTCCAGCTCTTGGATGTAAGCGATTCTCTTGCCTCAGCGTCCCAAGTAACTGGGACTATAGGCACCTGCTACAATGCCCAGATACTTTTTGGTTGTAGTTGTCATTGTTGTTTGGCAGGCCTGGGCTGGGTTCACACCCACCAGCTCTGGTGCATGTGGCTGGTCCCCTAGCCGCTGAGCTACAGGCGCCAAGCCTAGTGTTTGTTTGTTTGTTTGTTTTAATATAAAGATACTTTATTTCTGGGATGTCTGCTAGCAAGACATTAGGTCCTAGAAAATCCACACTGTAATCAACAGAAGACTTGAGCATCTAGCTGCAGGACCTCAAGCATTTTTTTCAGCTACTCCCGGCCTTTATTTCCTCAACTATCTCAAAGAAGAGGCCTCGACCCGCTAATCCCTTCAAGGATCCTTTCAACCTTAAAATCTATTTTGACAATAATTATAGGGTATAATTCTAGTACTTAATGGCTGAGAAACCATAAAACAAAATATGTTTAATATATAATTTTTTTTAATCTTTTTAAAAAATGAGGCCTCACTATGTTACCCAGGCTGGAGTGCAGTGGCTATTCACAGATGCAATTGTATTACACTGCACTCCTGGACAGGCAGGCATCTTGCCTCAGCTCCTGAGAGTAACTGTGACTACAGTCATGCACCACCGTGCCCAGCTTTATAAAGAATTAATAATCACAAAAAACAAATGACAAAGAAACCTCAAATATAATCCTTAACCATTCAAAAGGATCTCATAACAATTTTAAGGTAACATGAAAACTGTCCCTTTGGCTTGGCTGTCATTTGCTTCAAATAATTCCTGAGCCACAGGAAAACTATTTTAACACTCTGAGCAGATTAGATAGTTAATCCACTGGGAAACCATGTTGAATTCACAAATCCCCTTTCCAGAGAGAAGCACTGGAAATAACAACTCGCAACTTTGTTATGTTTTGAATAAAATTGTTCCAATGACATGCAATATATAAATGCTGTCTATTATTTGATGTACACTTTCATTGATGTGTTTTGCTTTCCAATCTGAAACTAAAATAAGGTCAGATCCCCTGTGATTTTGACAAAAAACAACTGTATATAAGTCAGAGTCTTACAGGTGAGTTGTAATATGTCTTTGGGAGAAACGTCCACAATAATAAATATTTCAAGTCAACTTCTTTGAGGAGAAAATGATGAGAATTGGAAGATTACGCAGATTACAGTATTAATTGCCAAGATAATTTCTGCTTTCATGGCTTCACAAAACTGGAATTTCTAGTGCATCATTCTCTAACCCATAATTATGCATCAAAATATTAACCAATTAGCGGGTAAGAGGTTGAGAGCCCAAGGGGCAGTAGTAGAGATAAAACCCGAACTTCCATGGAGTTCTAAATAAAAACAGATCTACCACATTCTATGAACTTATAAACTGCATCTGAAGAAAAAGAACCAATTCATATTTTATGAATAAAATAATGTCACTTTCAATTCATGTCATCTGCCAACTCCTTAGTCTCCTCTCTGTCATTTCCATTACTTCTTGATCCAAATATCTAAAAGCAGGGCATGTATGTTATATCCAGTATGACATGATATAAATAATAAAATAACATTCCCCTAATTCCTTGGCTTTGGAGTTCAATTTCTGTATGAAGTACATTTGGAAGCAGGGCACACTTTTTAAAAAAAATCATTGCTCTTGAGAAATGTATGGACTAAAAAATGTTATTTAAAAAAGTGAGAGGCCAGGCACTGGGGCTCACATCTGTAGTCCTAGCACACTGTGAGGCCAAGGGCGGGTGGATTGCCTGAGCTCAGTAGTCCAAGACCAGACTGAGCAAGAGGGAGACTCCTGTCTCTAAAAAAGCCAGATTTTGTGGCCGGCACCTATAGTTCCAGCTTCTAGGGAGGCTGAGGCAAGAGAATCGCTTTAACCCAGGAGTTTGAGATTGCTGTGAACTATGATGTCATGGTACCAACAGTGACAACGTAAAACTCTGTCTCAAAAAAAAAGTGAGAAGTAAAATCTTACCTGCAACAACTGTCTTTCATTTCTAGTTTGTGCCATTGATTCTATTTTTTGTCAGTTCCAACATGATTTATGTATTTAAAGTAGATCAGACTGCTAGGTCTACACTTCATGAAATCCGGGACGTGTGCATAACATGTGTTTTAGTAGGAAGGTGTCTGACACATAGTAGGCACTTAATAAATATTGTTGGATTAAGGAAGGAAGGAATAAACAAAATGACCAAAGAGCCATCAATTTCCATAAAATATATGTTGGCCATGCTCAATCACCCCCATATTTTCTAAACATTAAATTGTTTCAAATAATTACCTCATATGTATATTTAGTGTTTCAGCTTAAAAGATCCTTGTTACATTGAAATTAGTAAGCAAAAAAATGTTTAAACCTTTGGAAATGTGTTTAAGAGCACAGAACCAGGTTAAGAAATCTGAGTTTGAGTTCCAAGTCTGCTACTTAGGGGCGGAGAAACCTTGTGACTCTTTTTTTTCTCTGTAAAATAAAGGTAATAACTGTCCAGCTACCTCAAAGGATTTTGACACAGATTAAATAAGTAAAGTATTGTTCAGTGGCATTATAAATAGAATGCAACAAAAAAACCCATAACAGTCTAGATGATTTTCTTTCTTTTTTTCTTTCTTTCTTTCTTTTTTTTTTTTTTTTTTGTAATAAGAGTGCCTAAAGGAAATATATTTGGGAAAATCAAGTTGGAAATGAAAATAATTTCTTCCTGTGAATTCAGAAGCATCATTAGTCCCAAGAGTTTGACTACAACAACAACAACATTGCAGAGGAAAGGTTCTTATAATTGTTAATACCTGTAGGTTGCCATCTCAGCATAGGGAGGTCACCTTGCAAATAAGGGCAGTGACAGACCTAAAACTGAGCTTGTCAGTGTCCAACCAGCCCATTAGCCTGCTGAGAGCCACGTCACCTCTTAAAAGTGTCCTAGTTAAGGTGAAAACACAGCAACTGAGACCCAAATTAGACACATTACACACTAAGCACAGCTCACTGTAACAAAGATGTCCTCTGCCAAAGCCAAGCAAAGAAACTTTAGTTACTACATACAATGACATGAAAACACAATTGTCCTTTCTGCTTCTCCATTTTCATCAAGTCCTGACATATTTTGCAAGCTAAAGCTCTTGAAAAGGAAAAAGTTTCAAATCTGGTGTGTCAGCAGTCAGAGACAGGGAAAGGGACACATCAGCTTAGAGTTATAATGTCTTAGATTTGAAATTCAAAATGTTGAATTGATTTTACCATTTTGAGTTAACTATTCAAGTCAATACACTTAGATAGTAAGAACAGAATGTACACTATACTTCACTGTTCATTTTTGTTGATGACATCCATCCATTCACCTTACACTTTCTGGAAATCAGCTGCCATATTGTAAGTCCATAATCAGTATCTTTCTATACCTGTGCATCCTGAGAGGGAAAAATGTTGTTATTAAATCGCATCTCACATGTGTACATGTATAAGTATATGGTAAAAACAGACACCCAATATTTGGTATTTTCTTCATCTAAGTACGTGGTTAGGCCATGATGGAGAAGTTGTAAACAATTTTATTCTACACTTAATCTTCATATCTTTTAAAATTATAAGTTACTACTATCCAACAGACACATAATGTGACCACATAAGTATTTGTAATATTTCTCGTAGCCAAGACTGTGATGGGTGGATTGCCTGAGCTCACAGGTTCCAGACCAGCCTGAGCCAGAGTGAGACCTCATCTCTAAAAATAGCAGGGCGTTGTGGCAGGCACCTGTAGTCCCAAATACCAAGGAGGCTAAGGCAAGAGAATCACTTGGAACACCAGAGTTTGAGGTTGCTGTGAGCTAAGACACCATAGCACTATACTGAGGGTGACAAAGTGAGACTCTGTCTCAAACAAACAAACAAAAAGAATTTTAGTAGTCACAGTAAAAAAAAAAAGAAAAATAGATGAAATTTATTTTAATAAATTTAACTCAATATAATCAAAATATCATTGAACATGTGATCTAAAGATTACAGAGATACTTACATTCACTTTTTCAGACTAAGTCTTTGAAATCCAGTGTATATACTTTACTTACAGCACATGTCAATTTGGACACCAAATTTCCACATCTGCATTTAGATTTCACAGTCTTTCCAGTTGAAAAAGTAGATCCATATAACCAACTTGTCTGACACATACTTAAAAGTTTCGAGAGCCAGTTTTTAAATTTTAATTAATTACAATTAAACAAAATTAAAAATTTAGTTCTTCAGCAGCACTGATCATAATTCAAGTGCTCAGTAGCCACATGGGGCTGAACAGCAAGGGCTGGCACCTGAATCCACACCTGTCTCAGTGAAAGCAGAATACCTCAAATACAGCCGTTCATAAAGCATTTTTGGAAATTGAATTAAAAATGTTTTCCCTAAAAGAGAAACTTTTACATCATCTTCCCAAAGCCTTATAAGACCATGTATTTGTATTACGAGAAACCTACAAGAGTCCTGAGCTTTAACATGCTGATAAGCATCTAATGAAACACAAGCACTTCTAGGAACTTTGTGCATTTACACACAAGAAGAGTTAACTCTATTACCTGTTACTACAAGGGAGAAACAGGTCAAATGCCTCTGCTGATTTTGTGCACAGGCACAAAGTTTTGTGTTCATCCTGCTGATGAAACCTGCCTGCCACAAACTGGAGAATAGCATCTCAGGACGCTGGAAGGACTAAAGAAGGTGCGGAAATATTTTAGTTGATTGAAATCAGGTCCTTTCTCAAAGGTATATCTTTTCTAGCAATATGGAGATATGAATAACCTTGCAAAGCCATGCGTTTGTAACCGAAGTCCTACAGAACTAAGAAGAGGCAACTGATCTTAAACGAAGTGAAACTTCACAAAGCCATGTTCTTGCCTCTCACCGCTATCGAGTTAATGGTTAAGAATTTGACCTACGGAATCAAGCAGACTGGGTTGGAACACTGGTCCTGCCATTTGCTACCAGTTCAACTTTGGGCAGTTTATTTAATTGGTCTGTGCCTCATCTATAAAATGGCCATAATAATTAAGAGGACTAAGTCACAGACTGCTGTAAGGAATAGATGAGATTTTACGTGATACAAAACATCTTAGCACACAGCACTAACCCTGGCACATGGTAGGTATCATTTGATACATCATTACTATTTTATCATTACTATTTTAGCTCAGAAATCAAAATAACATAGAGATATACCTTTAGCAAATATGTTTTAAATGAATTATATAGGTCCAAGCACTCTCTAAATATTAAAGTGCTATATAAACCTAAGTTATTTTTATCCTATATAAAGTTATGAGAGTAGCTCTGTTTAGAGAACAGTGTATTCAATGAAAAAATTGCCAATTTCACCAAATTGGGTCTCCTTGGTGTAGCTTACTAAGTTCTATTAAGGATTCTATTAAAGCTTATCCCCCAAATATCAGACCCACATTCATTCACCCCAAAGGTCCTAATAGGCATACCTAAACCAATCCCAAGTTATTTATCAGTCAACATCATTTTAGGGTCATCTGTGGCTCTGCTTGCCCCCTTTGGAAGCATCATCAGACTTAGTAAAATGGTCAACTAACTGCTCTATGATATTCTAGAGAATCCATGGGTAAAAATCTCAAATTTCTAAAAATAGTTTTGCTCACAGCCAAATCACCTGTTTTCATTAATATTGTATGCTCCACCTTCACTTTCCTTGATCAGATCAGCTAATAAACTGCCTCTTACTGGGTTTTCTGTCTTTCTGATTCCCTTCCCCTGCCCTGGTACAGTCTTAATTCGTATTAAAAGACCAAAAGGGAAGTAGTGTCCATGGGGAATAATATCTGAATAAGCAGTCCTAGAATAATCTAGAAGGCCAAATTAAAAAGCTTTCTACAAGGTGATTCTAAACAGTCATAAAAGTGTCACCTCCAGGAGGGGCAATGTCCTTCTCCATAAAATTCATTTCACTCTTTAAACTGATTATAAAGATACAAGGTATATGTATTTACAAGGTATGTAAAACTCCCATTTCCATCCCTAACCAAGATTCGTCACTAAAATAATAACTACAGAAAGTACTTACATAATAGAATTTTTAAAATAATTTTCCAGAAAGATTACAAGCCTGGAAGGTTTGTACTAATTTTGGATTTCTTGGAGGACAGTTTATTTGTATAGCCCTTACAGGATCAACACGGAGGAGTGAATTAACAGTAGACTCTCCTGGCTGTGAAAGGCACGCACTCAGTCCACGATGAATGCTTCATTAATTTTTCAGACACTGTGATGATGCTGCAATTTTCCATGAGCAACTGTCAGAGCTCTCCTTCTCGATGTGCACCAAAACGGCCTAAACTGCACTGAATACTCGAGCATCCGTCATTGCCCAAAATACAGCGCATAATTTTGATGGATCTAGTATTTCCAAACGCACACGCCGGCGCCTATAACGTTACTATTACATTGGGTCCACCCCGCTTAACCTGAGGACGTTTCACCCAGGCGCGCATCTCACCCTGGCTCCTCTGAGAGTTTTCCTGCTTCTACAGAGGTATCACGGGTGAATCTGAACCCTAAGTACAACCCCAGACCAATACCTAAGGGGCCACATCTGTCTCCTCTACCCATCTGGTCCCCCGCGATGCTCAAACAGACGCCCCATTTGCACAGACACGCAGAGCCTGGCGGGCGCGCGGCGGGCCCTGCGGTCGCCAGCGCTGTCAGTCTGATGCTTTGTCTCCTGCCTCATTAGGCCGGGGCTGCGAGTACACGTATGACAGACACTTTAATGAAAAATGAAAAAAGAACAGACAAAAATCCCTCAGCCCAGCACAGAAGCCGCTCCTCCAGGCAACGCCGGCCCGGCCGTCGCCCAGGGCGGCCAAACCCGAGGCGACCGCTCCCCGGGCACGGACGCGGGGCAGGCGGGCGGCGACAGCCCTCACCCCCGAGAGAGAGTCGGGACGCCCGCGGGGACCGGCGCTGCGCAGCCGCCAGCCACCTGCAAAGGCAGACG
>NW_003852465.1:957033-974187 GCF_000181295.1 Otolemur garnettii
CCGCCGCGCCTCAGCCATGTTGGGCGACTGAATGGAAAGGTGGCGGCGGCGGCGCTGGCGCTGAGGCGGCAGGAGGAGGAGGTGATTCAGCGCTCGCGGGCGCCCGCCCCTTCGCCGCCGCTCAGCCCCCAGATCTGGGGCGGGGACGAGGCGCGCTCGAATGGCGAGCAGGCCGCCGACGGCCTCCTGGCGGCCGGGCGAGCGCCCTGCCCCCTCCGGCGGGGACGCGGCCGCCCAGCGGCCGGGCCGGGGACTCCACGCCCGCCGGGGCGCTCGGGGCTCCGGGGCCCGCACTGCGTCAGCCCGGCCCCACCTCGCCTGCCGGCCCGCGGCCCGCCCTGCCCTCCGCGGGCCACTGCCTGGCGCTGCCGGGCGGGGAGGCGCGGGGGAGGGACGCCCGCGCCCGAGGGCCACCAGCCCGCGCGCCCTGCCAGGCTCCGTGCGAGAACCCAGCGGCGCTGCACGCGCTGGTGCCACTGTCCCTTCTCGAATCAGAGCTCGGTTCAGCAGCGTGCCAGGACCCGGCCAGCTGCCGCTCTGGTTCGGCTTTGTCTCCACGCGGAGCCGTATTGTCCTCCCTCCAGCTCGGACTTTGACCCCCTTCGCCGGCCCCTGCTAAACGCCGTCCCTCCCTGGACTCGGTCATTCATGCTAAACTGGCACTCGGGGGTTGCCCCGGGGTTTGTCCACTGTCTCTGGGCAGCTGGACCGTCCTGCAGCCCGTCGCGCGCTCACCAGTTGGTGTGGGACAAGGAAATGATTTGCTCGGAGACGCCTGAATGAGTTTCTGTTCAATCATTTGTAGTCTGGAGAATGGACTGCACCCCAATACTGCCGAGTGTTCCCCACACTCAATATCCACCGAGACCTGCTGGGTAGCAAATCCTTCCAAAATGACTTTCTGTCTCGCCTGGCCTTTAAAAAGCACCTCCCAATCCCGGGATTCTGTCAACATTGACCCATTGTGGCTTCTGTTTGTCGCTATTGTGCTTCCACATGCCTTTAGCTAGCTCTGTGGAAACAGCCTTTATTATAGCTTTGCCACAGAGCATCTTTTGTGGACTGCCCCATACATTTCTGTAAATAAACATGTGGGTTCGTACAAAATAGTGTCATAGATTAAATGGCACTATCCAAATAAAGGCACTATCCCAAGTAGCTGCAATCTAAAATCACACACCATATCCTTTTCAGCAGTAATTCAGCAGCGTGGGTCAGAAAGGTGGCACGCTTTGGAACAAACAAGAGCGTTTAAGGATTTAAACCCATGGGAAGGCCCATGGGATATATAATTATAGATGATTGTAAATTTATTCTGTCCCTTAATCTCGCTATCCCTAAGTCTTAACAGTCACGCTTAACTAGAAAGAGAAGCATATTTATCCATTAACAAATCGCAGCTGCGTTTCATCCTGCCCTGGCAGGCCCATATCTAGCTGGATCTAGAATGGCCACCTTGCCTCTTGGATTGATGAAAGCTGCAAGGAAGGCTGGGATAGCTAAGTGCAGCTAGCAAGAAAACAAGAGGAATTTGTACCATTTAAGACCCTCTTTTAAAGAATTAAGTTCTCACTGTAATCCTACTACTTTGGAACTACCTACTAACTACTACCTCTTGAGACCAAGAGTTTCAGACCAACCTGAGCAAAATGAGATCTCAGTCTCTACTAAAAATAGAAAAATTCACTGGGCATGGTGGCCTGCACCTGTAGTCCCAGCTCCTTAGAAGACTGAGGCATGAGGACCACTTGAGCCCAGGAGTTCAAGGTTGGAGTATGTTATAATGAGGCCACTTCACTCCCAGCCTGAGTGGTAGAGCATGGCCTTGCCTCAAATATATAAATAAATAAATAAATAAAACTTTCATATTGAAAAGAACCTCTGTAAGTTGAGCACCCAAAGGACTGTAACAAACTGGTCAGCATACAGAGGTGGTCAACGTAAGAAACTGGGCCTACTGTACACTGAGTACATGTGGTACACGTCCGGTCTATGAAAACGAGATAAAGTTAAGGAGGTGGTCAATGTAGGGAGGTGGAGGTTCTACTGTATATGTTTCAGTAAGAGCGATCACTAACACACATGCCTATAGGAACCAGCAGGTGCCTCAAGTGAGTGCAGCAGGCAACATAAGGACTATGATAAAATAGAGACACAATCCCCTTCCCAAGGCAGTGGCCATCCTCAGCCAAGTGTTGCGTGACAGAATGCAAACCCAATGCTCTCACGTTTTTGTTTGTGTATATGTTTTGTTACTTCTCAAGAGAAAAGGTCAGATCTTTATGTGAGACCTGTTTCAAACATCAACAATTAATTCAGCATAATATTTACATGCCAAATAAACCAATCAAAGTATGTCTTAAGCCAAGTTCAGTCCTAGACTACCAGACTGGAACTTTTCTGGCCAAAATATCAGCACCAGTAATAGCTGTGGCTTTGCATTCATATTGCACGTGGTTTCAGGAAAAAGCAGTGTAAAAATTCAAATTCATATTTGAGTTTAACCAAGTCAGTCATTTTCTTTCAAATTTCAAAAGTTGTAAAACGAATGGCCTATTTTGTATTTACTCCAAATTTCTTCACAGCTGCTAAAATGCCTTTCCTATGGCTCATCCAATTAATTATCTTATTTTGAAGAAAGTTCTATGGGTAGAGCATTGACCATAGAGTGGTTTAAATACTATTCCAATCATTCACTCATTCAATAAATATTTAATAAGGGACTGCTATTTGCAGACAATGCTGGCCACTAGTGATACGGAGAAGAAGAAGATCATGTCACTGCCTACAAGTAGCTTACCATCTATTCAGGGAGATAAAGATGAAAATCCATAAGTGGAATAAGAAATTGTGATAAAAGTCTGATGAGTTGAGTTCACTTGTGCATCCACAATTCAGGAGGAATGACCTTTAAACATACTTCATGTAGCTGATCCTTGTGCCGGCACCTGTAGTCCCAGCTACTTGGGAGGCTGAGGCAAGAGAATCATTTAAGCCCAAGAGTTTTGAGGTTGCTGTGACATCACAGCATTTACCAAGGGCAACATAGTGAGACTCTGTCTCAAAAAAAAAAAAAAAAAACAGGAAAACATGCATCATTTATGTCCTTCCTATGCCTGAAACTTTCCAATGGTTACCTAACACAACAGAAGAAATTCTTTTTTTTTTTTTTAGACTTTGTCACCCTCCGTAGAATACCATGGCGTCACAGCTCACAGTAACCTCCAACTCTTGGGCTCAAGTGATTTTCTTCTTGCCTCAGCCTCCCGAGTAGCTGGGACTACAGGCACCCGCCAGCTATTTTTTAGAAACAAGGTCTCACTCTGGCTCAGGCTGTTCTCAAACTTGTGATCTCAGACAATCCACCTGCCTCTGCCTCCCAGAGTGCTAGGATTACAGGTGTGATCCACCACCACGCCAGGTGGAAGAAATTCTTTTAGATGTTAGGGCCCTTCACACTCTGGCCCCTCCCAAGTCTGACCTCATCTTTCTCCAGTCTGTGCCTCAATCACGACTTTTTGGTGAGACAGACATTCTTTCTATTTCTTGAACACATCAAGTTCTTTCTTGCCTTAAGTCTTCGCCCTAGGTATTTCCTCTGGAATGTTCTTTCTCCAGACCTTTCCCATCGTTGACTCTTCTTGGATTTTCAGGTATCAGCTTAAACCCTGTTTTCTCAGACGCCTCCCCTGATCTCCCAATCTAAAGTAGCTCCCCACAAAGGCCAACTACCTGAAATTTGCACAACCTAGTGCAAAATGAAAATGCAGGGCAGCGTCTGTGGCTCAATGAGTAGGGCGCCAGCCCCATATATTGAGGGTGGTAGGTTCAAACCCATCCCCAGCCAAACTGCAAAAAAATAAAAAAGAAAATGCATGGGATCTTGTAATCTTAAAAAGGAGGAAAAAATGATGTGAAAGGTATTAAGTTTTTTCCTTTTTTCTAAGCACTCTCTCAGCATGGTATTTGGGGGGCTTTTTTCTTTTATGGCTGGGGCTGGGTTTGAACCTGCCACCCTCGGTATATGGGGCCAGTGGCCCTACTCCTTGAGCCACAGGCACAGCCCGGGGGCTTTTTTCTTTGTTGCTATTTAGCATCATTCTCCATAAAGAAAAATTAAAATGTTAATCATTTGCCTGAATTTTACCATTCACCCTTATACTGGGTATGGTATATAGTTATAATCTATCAACCATGACTAGAAAAGCATTTAATTCATATGTGGAATTATAAAAACCATACAATTCGCATTTCGGAGTTCATACCTGCATCTGTATTTCACTCTTTTTTTTTTTGAGACAGAGCCTCAAGCTGTCCCCCTGGGTAGAGTGCTATGGCTTCACTGCTCACAGCAACTTCCAACTCCTGGGCTCAAGCGAGTCTCCTGCCTCCGCCTCCCAAGTAGCTGGGACCACAGGCGCCCACCACAACGCCCGGCTATTTTTTGGTTGCAGCCATTATTGTTGTTTGGCGGATCTGGGCTGGATTCAAACCCGCCACCTTAGGTGTATGTGGCTGGCGTCTTAGCTGCTTGAGCCACAGGCACCGAGCCTGTATTTCACTCTTAATTGAACGATAGAAACATTCCACAAAACTACTTTACTCCATTTCTTTTTTCTTTTCTTTTTTTTTTTGGAGACAGAGTCTCAAGCTGTCCCCCTGGATAAAGTGCTGTGGCATCACAGCTCACAGCAACCTCCAACTCCTGGGCTCAAGCGAGTCTCCTGCCTCCGCCTCCCAAGTAGCTGGGACCACAGGCACCCACCACACTGTCCGGCTATTTTTTGGTTGTAGCCGTCATTGTTGTTTGGTGGGCCCGGGCTGGATTCAAACCCGCCACCTTAGGTGCATGTGGCTGGCACCTTAGCCACTTGAGCCACAGGCACCAAGCCTACTCCACTTCTTGATACAGGTACATTCTACTAACACTTCCTACCTTTGGCCTACAGATAAGGAAGGAAAGATTGAAAAGAAAACAAACTATCTTTTCTTGTTTTTCCTTTTCCTTTTGCATCACAGTTTTCAAAGCCTATGGTTGCCTGCTATGGGGAAGGAATGTGAACAAGAAAGAATCAGACTGGGTTCACCTGTCTTTGTGGTTTTTAGAATGCCATTGCCTTCTTTTCCCTTTGGCAGAAAGTTTTGGCTTGAGGGAAGCCTGGCCTCTCGAGGTATCAAATCCCTGCCTCCTGGGTCGTAGAACTAGCACCTTTACCTCATATATTCTTATTGGGTTTGAACCTCACTGCTGTGCTTATAAGGGATCACAAGTGCTACCTAAGAATGGTACAGCAAGGAACAGAGGACACACATGTTTACTCACATGGCTAAGTGTCTTATCTGACCGAACTTACAAAACATAGTCCAAAGATAAAATTAGTTCAAGACCGTGGCAGGAGAGCAAGAAAGCAGAAGGAGGGCCTCCTGAAGACAAGGGTCCATGTGACTGCGCTGATTTCTTGCCCATGGAGCTGGTGGTGTACCCCGAGTGACTTGCCATCACATCATTATTTCTTCAAACCCTTTATCACTAGCCAATATTTTCTTGTTTTCTTATTTACTGTCTGCCTCTTGCCACTTAAATATGAGACCCCAGATAGCAAGGATGATGTTTCTGTAGCTTCCTGAACAGTGTCTGACACTTCTTTGGGGGCCATTAAATATTAACTGAATGACTATGTCCCCACTGTAGGAGACCTTTCCAAGTCTCAGTTTCTATATCTATGTAATGTATTTCTTACCTTTTGGAGTTGTTTTGGAAATTAAAAGAGCTTTGATTATCATATAAATCGCAGCACCAGCTCCCACTAAGTGTGCAAGAAAACTAGATAATTTTATTATAAATAGTTCTGTAAATACAGAGTGTTCTTAAAAGCAGGTACTGATGCTGCAGCTGTGTCTGTCTAAAGTAAATTCGGAAGGAAGATTCATTATACCACACTCTAAACAGGCAGCCAAAAAGTAGCTAGGACACGCATTAGAGCAACGATCTCACTAGTTTTTCCCTCTAGGCCATCTACCTTGTGTATTTCTGGTTTCCACATTCTAATCAGTCATTAAAAGTTATTTGATTCTTCCCTTCTGCTGCTAGCAGAAAGATTAAAAGAAAAAAGATTTGATAACCACTCCATATACAAACAAGTGGCTTTGGAAAAGCATGCCTAGACAACAATCTCCTCAGAAATTTTGTGAAAAAAATCTCTAGAAAGTTAATTCTCAATGCCATAATCATGAATGTCAGTTTTCCTTACACCGCGTTAAGTGCCTCACATGCCTTATTTCACTTAAGTCTCTCAGTGACCTTAGAAGGGGATAATTGTTACCTTCATTTTCCATATGAGGCAATAGAAGGCTTTCCACAACCTCTGGTAAAATCGTATCTGTCTTTTAGGGCCAACTCAAAAACCATTTCTTCCTTCGACCTTTTCCTGATTTGACTCTTCTCCTGGACCAGAGGCGTAACTTTTCCTTCTGCCAAATCTCTATTGCATTTTGCTTGTCTTTGTTATTGTGGTAATGATCACTTTCTAACTCCTCAACTTGATTGCAAATTCCTAAAAGGCAAAGTTTGTGGAAAACCCAGAAGGGCAGCCAATGCTTATTTGGTGAATAAATAAATTGGTGGTTACCAGAAGGAGGGCATGCTAGGCTTTGATTTCAACACAAAACAAGTTTTCATTGTAGATAATCTTCTGCTTACTGGTTGTAGTTCTCAGAGAGACTATGTCCAGACCACAACGTCTATTAAAGGTGGCTTTCAAATACTCAGGAAGGAAATCAGAGCGCCTGACATTCTGTAAGCAGTGCTCCTATAATTTTGAAGATGAGAGACATTTTACAATTCTGGCTCACTCTATTAACTTTGCAGATTAGACAACAATTCCTGAGAGGAGACTTGACCACCATCATGCCTCCGCACTCCTCACTGCACACACACACACACACACACACACACACTTACATACATAGTAGATTAGTGCCAGAGCTAAATTAAAATCTAAGTATCTTGAGTCTCTATTCTGGCTCTTTGATCTTTCCTGTCAGTTTCATTATGCATTTTATTATTTGGATTTAGTAAATCTCAGATCACACTACAACAAGTGTTGGCATATAAAGAATATATGCTGAAAAGTAACAACAAAGTGATCTTAAATTATATTAGGAATAAGTTACCTTATAATAAAGCAGTTTAACATTTTATAAACTCATTTTAAGGACTCCTAACATTTCTAGAAAACCAAAGATTTAATCGTGTACATGTTTCTTCACATTTTCTCATTTCTGCTTATTTTGAATGTTGCTAAGAGTTTTTTTCAGTTTGAGAAATATTTTTTTCCTTTGTATCATTTCATACTACTTGAAAATTTCAAAATAACATAAATCACTTCTACAAAAGCAGTGAAATTATTCTTCCAAGAAAAAATATATTACAAGGAGCTCAACTTTTCTTAAGAATACACAATTACGTAAAAGTTAGATTTCCTTTACAGAGTTTGAAATCTAAAATCACGTTTATGGTCCTGGATCTGAGTTCCATAAAGAAGGGAAATTCAAACAAAGACTTCCCTTCAGTGCCTTGGACTTTTCTGTAGTTTACAGCATATGTGTATTGCAGACAACTTGATTACCCCCAAAGTACTGGCCCAGTTAATTGCATTCAAATGCAAATTATAGCTATTAAGTCATGCTGGTTTTGAGCCAAAATCATGAGCCAAGTTCCTAAGAGAAGTGTGTTTTTTTCTAACTGGGCAGGACTGAACTTGATAGGCGGTTTGGGATAGTCATTCATTAGAATCTCATCTTTTGTGTGTGTGTATGGATGTGTTTGGAGTGTTATAGAACTGAATCACTGAAAGATAATTTTATTAGCCATTTTTAATAGAGACCATTTCATCATTTACTACCCCTCCTCTTTTATGGATTCACCAGGGCCACCATTCCTTTCCCATATTTATTGACTGAAGTGCCTGCCTTCATTTTCTTGTTTGTAGTCACTTTCTTTTCTTACTACCTCCAAATAGATATTTTTCAGATTTCTATGGCTCTGGATACCCTGAAGCCAAATAATTAATTTTCAAAGCCTTGGATTTTTCATCTTTATTCTATTTCAGAAAACCAGCATCAATTAAAAATATAAAGTAGAGTTGTCTTTTAAAGTTGGGGGTAATATGATATACAGTTCACTATAAACTTCTTCAATGAACATATGCTTAGATTTACCTCTCCTCAAAAAGAAAAAAAAAGTGGCAATAAAGAAGATACAACACCCCAAAATCTAGATCCCTTAATTTTCCTTATACATATATATATGTGGAAGAATTGATGCTTTTTAAGTGAAAATACATGTTGCCTTTGTAAAATGCTTTACCCAAATCACTATAAAACTCTGCTTTCATCTCCTCACTCTGTTCTGAGACCAGTTATTTCATAATAGATTCAACCAAAAGGCCTCCCAGACAGGAGAAATTGATGACATTTGTATTAATTTTATAACGCTAAGCCACGCCTTCAATTTTTTGCAGCAGAACAAAGGGAAAAACCATTTCTGTTAGAAAAAAATTGACAAGACTTAGCAATATGGAAGAATAATGATAGGAGATTAAGGTATTAAACATTCTGTCATTGAAAATGTTCGGTTACTGGGGCAGTGCCTGTGGCTCAAAGGAGTAGGGTGCCAGTCCCATATGCCAGAGGTGGCAGGTTCAAACCCAGCCCTGGCCAAAAATTGCAAAAAAACCCCAAAAAACTAATAATAATAATAATAATAATAAAGACAAGGTTCGGTTACTAGCCAGGCATTGTGGCAGGCTCCTGTAGTCCCAGCTACTTGTGAGGCCAAGGCAAGAGAATCACTTAAGCCCAAGAGTTTGAGGTTGCTGTGAGCTGTGACACCATGGGCAACATGGTGAAATTATGTCTCAAAAAAAAGAAAGAAAGAAAAGAAAATGTTCAGTTATGTGCTAGAAAAACACTCCAGAGAAGACACATTCAAAAAGGTGAAAGCATCAGCTGGAGAAAACTAGGGGGAAATGTGAACTACAGAGTCTCTGAAAGTCCTTCCAATCAGAGATTCTGAATTTATGAAGTAGGTTTTATTTAAATCCCTCAATCTAGGCAAATGAAAGAATCCTGATGTTATTAGCAGAAATAGGCAAGTTGGAAAGGAGAACTCATCTGGTAGAAGACAGAGGAAAGAGAAAGTGTGCATTAGAAAGAACATGTGAGTTGAAGGAACATGGTGAAAATTCAGGCAGAACATGAGCTTCGAGCCACCAGAGCAACCAAAGAAAATGAAGACAGAGAAGCAGTCAGTGAACCTATCAGATCAACACAGCTAGTTGCAACCACGAAAGAGGAGTTTGACTAGAGTAGGGGAAAGAAAAGCCAGGTGTCCAAGGAACAAAGAAATGGTACCATAGTAGGACGAAAAAGGAACAGTTCACTCCTTTGAGAAGTTCACTAATTAATCTGCTTAAGCGTTCAATCTAAATTCCATTTCCACTTATAAATCAATAAATCAGTTTAAGTGTTTTAGTGTCTAAATGATGCCTTATTTTAAACTACATAGAACCTCTGGAAGTTGACCACCCAAGAGACTGTAACAAATTGGCCAATGTGCACAGGCGGTCAATGTAAGGAACTTCCACTGAGTACACATGGTGCTCAGATGTATGATAATTAGGTCACCTTAAGAAGGTGGTCAGTGTAGGGAAGTGGTCAACTATGGAGGTTCTACTGTATTTTTATCACCTTCTCTCCAATCCAGCCCTTGCTTCTTTGGCCAATCTGGGAGGTGCTCTCAGACACTTCTTTACATCCCCACACTTAGGTTAGACCAAGACTCCTTTTATACACATATCCTCATGGTGTACAGGGGCATACTTAAATTTTTTAACTTATTTTATTTGTTTAAACGTATCTTGCCCACTATCTTTTAAAGCAGATACCATGCCTTATTCACTGTATTTACAACTCCATTTGATACTCAGCACCAAATCTTCATGAATGACCTAAAAATCTCTCTTCTGGCCACATTATTCTTAAATTCTGACAGCTATCAAGAATTGACTATGGGCTTGGTGCCTATAGTTCAGCAAGTAAGGCATTAGCCACGTAACTGGCAGGTTCCAGCCCAGCCCAGGCCTGCTAAACGACAATGACGACTGCAACAAAGAAATAGCTGGGTGTTGTGGGCACTTATAGTCCCAGCTACTTGGGAGACTGAGGCAAGAGAACAGCTTAAGCCAAAAGAGTTTGAGGTTGCTGTGAGCTGTGGTGCCATGGCCCTCTACCAAGGACAACATAGTGAGACTCTGTCTTAAAAACAAAGAAACGAACAAACAAAAAAAAGAATGTTCCTGAGATACCTCTACTTTTAGGCCACTAATTCATATGACTACATCCCAGATTTATTTGTGGATCTTTCCTTCCCGTCTTTCCTTCTAAACTTTGAAACCCCCAGATCTTGCTCCTGCATTCTCTTTGATTTCCTTTTTACACTTCCTTCCATGGTTTAAATTCAACCTATATAAAGATCACCACTCATTCATGCGATCATTTATTAGAAAATTGGGTTTTGAGCATCCACAATGTGCAAAACACTGTTTCAGGCCCTGGAGATTTAGCAGAAAACCAAATACACAAAAATCTTTCTCCTCATGAAAACTATATTTTTAGGAGACATGCAATAAAAAAATAAGATGTAAAGTATGGTTCATGGTGATTAAAGTCATGGGGAAAAAAGAGGGATATATGGACTGTTTGGCTGGTGGAACAATCTGAATTTTCAGGAAAATAATTGGGAAGCTTCCAACTGCGACTATGACGTTGAGCAAAAACCTAGAAGAGGCTAAGGAGTGAGCCATGGGGGAACTGGAGGAGGCACATCTCTGACAAAGAGAATAACGAATACAAAGACCTTTGGATGAAAACATGCCTGACTCTGTTTCAGGAACACCAAAGTGGCTGATCTGGTTACAGCAAAGTGAACCCTTGTTAGGAGGAAAACAATGGGAGATAAAGTTAGAGAGGTTAGGGCGGGAGTGATGGGGGGGGGGAATGCCGGGTGATCGTAGGATTATCATACAAGGCAGTCTCTATCTGTCACTGAAACCGACAAACAATATAGGATGCAAATGGGCCCACCCAGCTAAACAGTGGCATGGATGCTTTGTTTTAGTGGGTCACACTGAGAGAAGGAGCCGGAGCACGATGGCCAGGGAGAAACCTTCAGGGATCATCCCTCCACATGAACATCTAATTCAACAGTTGTCCACCCAGCAAGCACCTCAGAAGAACCAAAATCAGGTGAGCCATCTTCCTGCCTGGTTTTAACATTGTACAAAGGACAGAGGCGCTCAAGAAATCAGAAAAGACAGTCCTGCATGGCCTACACCACCCCTCCCCCATTTCCTGGCAGTGCCTCACCAGCTCCAGTGGAGAGAGAATCTGTGTGCCTGGAGAGAGAGAACATGAAGTGATTTGAGGGCTCTGAATTGAAACTCAGGATCCTCCTGGCGCAGGAGAACACAGCACTGAGCAAAATTCTGCCATGCCCACAGAGGGAACATTTTGACCAGCTCAGCCAGAGGGGGAAATCTTCTACCTGGAAACCCAAGTTCCCCCTAGCCCCACCACGAGCAGACAAAGAGCAGCTTAGGGATCAGAGTAAATTCCTAAAGCCATCAGGCCAGGAGGGCTGCAGTTCGTGGGCAATTCCTGTGTCTAGACTAGCTCAGAGCCAGTGAACTTGGGCTACACAGGACCCCGTGAGTTCCAGCACCTGTGGCCAAGCCAGTGCCTACGTCACCCATCCTCCAACTCCAGGCAGTACAGCTCAGGGAGCGTCTTCTTCCACTTGAGGAAAGGAAAGGGAAGAGCTCAGAGGATGTTGTTTTGCAACTTGGGTACCAGCTCAGCCACAGTAAAATAAAGTATCAAGCAGACTCCTGAGGCCCCTGAGTCTAGGCCTTAGTTCCTGGACAGCCTTTCTGGACCTACAGTTGGCCAGAAGGAAACTTGCTGCTCTGAAAGAAAGAGCCCAGTCCTGGCAGGACTCACCATCTACTGACCGAAGAGCCCTTGGGCTTTGAATAAACATCAGCAGTAGCCAAGCAACAAACACCACGGGCTTTAAGTGAGACTGGGCTGGCTTATGTGGTAGTGTCCACATCACTCCTCTCCCAACTCTAGCAGAATGTGAGGGATGAGAGTAAAACACATTTCCTGGTAATCCAGGGAATACTCTATATCTTACCCAAGCTCATCAAAGTGGTACCACCAGAAGTCTCCAAGAGTCACAGCATTATAGGGCATGGGGCACTCTCAGTGCTGATACGGCTGCAGTGATCAAAGACTTAGACCACAACACTTAATTCCCTTTGAGAATCTGGAAAGACTTCTCACAAAGAACAGATTCAAATAAGCCCAGACTGTGAAGATTAAAATAAATTCTCAGCTCTTCAATGCCCAAACATCAGTGAACATCCACAAGCATCAAGAACATCCAAGAAGACACGGCCACACCAAACAAACTAAATAAGGTACCAGTGACATATGCTGGAATGATGGAAATAAATGTCCTTTCAAAGAATTCAGAGTAGCTGTCCTGAGGAAGCTCAGTGAACTTAAAGACAACATAGAGAAGGAATTCAAAAAGCTATCACAGAAATTTAACAGAGATTGAAATAATAAGAAGCAGAATTCCCAGAGCTTAAGAATTTAATTAATAAACTGAGAAATGGGCTCAGGGCCTGTGGCTCAGCGGCTAGGGTGCCGGCTACATACACCAGGGCTGGCGGGTTTGAACTTGGCCTGGGCCTGCCAAACAACGACAACTACAATAAAAAAAATAGCCGGGCGTTTTGGCGGGTGCCTGTAGTCCCAGGTACTTGGGAGGCTGAGGCAAGAGAATCTCAAGCCCAAGAGGTTGAGGTTGCTGTGAACTATGATGCCACAGCACTCTATGGAGGATGACGTAGTGAGACTCTGTCTCCAAAATCTCAATAGCAGAATTGACCAAACAGAAGAAAAACTTAGTGAACTTGAAGGCAGGTTACTCAGAAGAAAAAATAAATAACAGTGAAGCACACCTATGAGATCTAGAAAATAACCTCAAAAGAGCAAATCCGAGAAGTATTGGCCTTAAAGATGAGGAAAAGAAAGAAATTGGGGTAGAAAGTTTATTCAAACAAATGAACAGAGAACTTCCCAAACCTATAGAGAGATATTAATATTTAGGAACAAGATCACGACCACCACGCAGATTTAACTCAAACAAGGCTACATAAAGGCATTTAATAATCAAGCTCCCAAGGATCACAGATAAAGAAAAGGTACTAAGAGAAGCAAGAAAGCAGAAAAAAATAATAACATATAAAGCAGCTCTGTGCATTTGGCAATAGACTTCTCAGTGGAAATTGTACAGGTCAAAAGAGAGTAGAATGACATACTCAAAATGCTAAATTCTTGACTAATACCCCCAAAGCACAGGCAATCAAAGTAAATTTAGACAAATAAGATCACACCAAACTAAAAAGCTTCTGCATAGCAAAGGAAACAATCAACAAAGTGAAGCAACGACCCACAGAACTAGAGAAAATATTTGCAAACTACCTGTCTGGCAAGGATTAGTAAATAGAATATACAGGGAGCTCCAACAACTGGATAGGAAAAAATAAAATAATCTTCATTAAAATATGGGCAAAGGATCTGAATATAAATATCTCAATAGAAGATATGTCCATTTATATATGGCAATAGTATATGAAAAAATAACTCAATATCATTAGTCATCAGAGAAATGCAAATCGAAACTACAATGAGATATCATGTCACCATAGTTAAAATGGCTTTTATAAAAAAGACAGGCAATAAGGAATGTGGTGAGGACATGGAGAATGTAAATTAGTGCCACCACTATAGAAAACAGTAAGGAGGGTCCTCCAAAACTATTAATAGAATTACAATATGACCCACCAATCCCACTTTTGGGAATCAGTATATCAAAAAGATATCTGTGGGAGGCCAAGGCACGTGATTGCCTGAGCTCACAGCCTGAGCAAGATTGAGACACCATCTCTAAAAATAGCCAGGCATTGTGGCAGCTACTTGTAATCCTAGCTACAAGGATTGGGAGGCTGAGAAAGAATTGCTTGAGTCCAGGAGTTTAAGGTTGCTGTGAGCTATGATGCCACAGCACTCTACTGAAGACAAAGTAAGACTCTGTCTCAAAAAAAAAAAAAAAAGAGAGAGAGAGAGAGATCTGCACTCCCACGTTTATTGCAGTACTATTCACAATCACCAAGATATGGAATCAAAACCTATGTGTCCATTAATGGATTAATGGATAAAGAACTTGTGGTACATAGGCACAGTGGAATATTACATAGCCACAAAATGAACGAAATCCTGCCATTTGAACAGCATGGATGGAACAGGAGAAAGTTATGTTAGGCAAAATAAGTCAAAAACATAAAGACAAATATCAGCATGTTCTCACTGATATGTGGGAGTTAAATACTAAAAATAATTGATCTGGCTCAGTGCCTGTAACTCAGTGAGGTGCCAGCCCCATACACTGAAGCTGGCAGGTTTGAGCTGGGCCTGGGCCTGCTAAACAACAATGACAACTGTGACCAAAAAATAGCTGGGCATTGTGGTGGGCACCTGTAGTCCCAGCTACTCAGGAGGCTGAGGCAAGAGAATTGCTTAAGCCCAAGAGTTTATGGTTGCTGAGAGCTGTGACACCACGACACTCTACTGAGGGCAACATACTAAGACTCTGTCTCAAAAAATAAAAAAATAAAAATAATTGATCTTATAGACACAGAGAGTAGAATGGTTACCAGAGGCTAGGTAGGGTAATGGGGAAAGGGACATAAATTAGGATGGCTAATGGGTACAAAAATAGAGTTAGATAGTTAGAATAAATAGTATTTGATAGCACAACAAAGTGACTATAATCATCAATAAGTTACAATAGACTCTAAAATAATTGAAACAGTGGAATTAGAATGCTCCTAACATAAAGAAATGATAGGCTCGGCGCCTGTGGCTCAAGCGGCTAAGGTGCCAGCCACATACACCTAAGTGGTGGGTTTGAATCCAGCCGGACCCGCCAAACAACAATAATGGCTGCAACCAAAAAATAGCCTGGCGTTGTGGCGAGCGCCTGTGGTCCCAGCTACTTGGGAGGCTGAGGCAGGAGACTCACTCGAGCCCCTGAGTTGGAGGTTGCTGTGAGCAGTGAAGCCATGGCACTCTACCCAGGGTGACAGCTTGAGGCTCTGTCTCAAAAAAAAAAAAAAGAAGAAATGATAAATGCCTGAAGTGATGGATACCCTAATTACACTGATTTCATTAATTCACATTGTATGCCTGTATCAAAACATCGCATGTACCCTAATAAAGATATTATATACCCATAATTTCAGGGAGAATGGGGACCCAAGATCCCATTTTGGGCAAGGGAAAACACCCCCAGAAAAAAGGAAAATCGGAGAAATAAGCTGAGCAAGGTGGAATAAAAACAGTTTACTTGCTTACTTTTAAACTAGCAGTTAAATTACTTGTCTGAGCAGTTCCTGCTTTTACTAGCAGCCTGGCCTGTAAGGGATACAGCTTCTACAAACCCCTGCTGGGTCTGTAAACACTCTGAAGAATAATGGCCATAGACAAAGCTACCTGCAAGGCCTGGGTAGGAATACTAACCAGGCCCTCCCCTGCCCAGTCAAAAGCCAAAGCAAATACCTGGTGTGGGGGATTTGCATTATGGCCAGGGCAAAGATCAAGGGAACAGTTTGAGCCCTGAGATATGGGCAAGAGGGTTTGTACCCTAATCGCAGAGGCAAATGCCTTTGGTTGGAGATCAGAGGAAAATCCTTCTCTTCCTCTGATTCTTCAGAGGAGCCTGACATCATCCCATCTGCTCCACAGAGAACTAAAGGGAGCAGTAATGCTCCTTGAGGGAGCATTAACCTCCCTCAAGGAATCTGTGTGTGTGACCACAGACAGGAGGCTGCTCCCACACAAGGCTCAGGTTTTGGATTTCTCAAGGCTGTTCAGACCCTTAAAGTTAATGATTATAGATAGAATAAGACCTAACATGCTTACTCAGAGAAACTGCTGATGTTTTTATTCCCATCCTCAGCTTACCCTCTCAGCTAAATGAAAAAATAGCCTTCAATAAAAGCTGAGTGGAACAAATACTCAGGGCCACTCACTGGAACCCCCCAACTAGCAGTGGTTCTGTGTTTCCACCAGTGAAAATTCTATTCTGTGGGTCCTGTCTCATCATCTTTTGCAGCTTTTAACTTCATTTTTCTTCAGTTGACCTCCACCAGTTCCACAGGTGGAGGGGCAGGGCCCCAGCACATAATAATTAAAAATACAATGTTTTAAAAGATAATAAACTGAGAGATGCTAAGTATGGAATGAAGGTGGTGGTTAGAAGGCTATTGCCCTTTACATTGGCAGGAGATGATCTCATGCCATACTGATACCAATAAAGGTAACAGAGGGGGTCAAGTTCTAGAAATTATATATATATATTACATACATATATATGGGTGTGCATATGTATACACAGACAGTCATGCTCTGCATAACAGTGTTTCAGATTCAGAAGGATAGCATATAAGGCAGTGGCCCCATAGAACATTGTGGTGCTAAAAGTTCCTGTATCCCAGTGACATCACAGCTGTCATAACATAGCAGCACAACACATGACTCATGTGTTTGTGATTTGGGTGTAAACAAACCTTCTGTGCAGAACATATACAATTACGCTCAATACGTAATAATTGATAATGATAATAAATGTCTTTGTTACCATATACCTTATTATGTATTTATTATGGTATTTTTTTAATCATTATTTTAGAGTGTACTCCTTCTACTTATAAAAAAATAAGTTTAGCTGTAAAGCAGGCTCAGGCAGGTCCTTTGGGAGGTACTCCAGAAGAAGGCATCATTATCATAGGAGACGACAGCTCCGTGTGTGTTACGGCCCCTGAAGACCTTCCAGTCTGCCAAGATGTGGAGGAGGAAGACAGTGACATTACTGATCTTGACCCTGGGTAGGCCAGGCTAATGTTGTGTCTGTGTCTGCATTCTTTTTTTTTTTTTTTTTTTTTTGAGACAGAGCCTCAAGCT
>NW_003852465.1:974361-1013621 GCF_000181295.1 Otolemur garnettii
GGGGATTCGAACCCGCCACCTTAGGTGTATGTGGCTGGCGCCTTAGCCGCTTGAGCCACAGGCACTGAGCCTGTGTCTTCATTCTTAATAGAAAGTGTTACAAGTAAAAGAATATGCATGTACACACAAACAGGCATACAGAGTGAAGTCTTTATGAACTCAGTGTAGCCTCAGTGTACACAGTGTTTATCAAGTTGACAGTCGTGGACAATGAGGTTCTGGGCCTTCACAGTCAGCACACTCAGCACTCGCTCGCTGACTTGCTCAGACCAACTTCCAGTCCTGCGAGCTCCATTCATGCTAAGCGCCCTGTACGTGTGTACCACTTTGTGTCTCTTATAACATACTTTTACTGTACCTTTTCTACGTTTAGATACATGAGTTTTAATTGCCTACAGTCTGAACGTATGATATTCAGTATAATAACATCCCATACAGGTTTGTATTAAATAGCCTAGGAGCAATGGGCATACAATATAGCCTAGGAGCATAGCAGGATACACCATCAAGGTTTGTATAAGATGCTCTATGTTTGCATAGTGACAAAATCAACTCACGATGCTTTTCTCTGAATGGATCCCCTTCCTTAAGTGACACATGACTTTGTATACACACACACACACACACACACAAATGGAGGTGTGGACATTTATTTATTTTTAGCTTTAAAAAACATTGGATTTACAGAAAGGAACAAAATAGTACAAAGAGCTTACTTAATATAACAATTTATATACATATACTATTATTATCTAACCAGAACATTTGACTTACTTTACAAAATATCCTTGTTCTGTCCTAGGGACCCAACTGGGGACCTCTGCATTCAACTGTCTTGTCCCTAGCTGTCTTTCAACACCTTGATACCTTGAAGAATACTGATTTTTTTTGGGGGGGGGGTGAGTAGAAGGTCTGTCACTTTGGGTTTTTCTGACATTTTCTGATTTTTCTGATTGAAGTTACACTTTTTTTGTCAAGAATACCAGAGAAGTGATATTATGCCCTTCAAAGTACATCATAATAGGAGGTACATTATATCCGTATATATACATCTTACAGTGGTGTTAATTTTGATCAGATGATTGAGATGGTATCTACCAGGTTTGTTCACTAGAAAATTATTATTTTTTCCTTGCTATTGATATACTCCTTATAGGAAGATATGTTGAGGGTATGAAGATATTTTTTCTTTTTATATGTTCATCCACTAATTTTGACATCTGTCAATTATTTCTTGCCTGTAACAATTATTACTGGGATGTTCATCCAAGAGCAGCTTTCTATTTCTATCATTCCTTCTATGTTTCTTTTTTCTTTTTCTTCTTTTATTTCAAAACATTAATTAAGGGGGTACAAGTGCTTTGTTACAAAGATATCTTTTATAGTGCCTAAGTTAGGGCTTTGGGTCTATATTCTCTCTATGTTCATTGAGTGAAATACTACTACTCAAACCAATAGCTACCTTTTGTCCCAATTTATTTATTTCTTCCATTATTTATTTATATCAGTATGGAATCACGAATATTTATTTTCTTCTATCAGTTGTAGGCCATTAGAAAAGGAAAAGGAAAACAAAGAAGGATAGAAAGAGGAATGAGAGAAAGGCAATGCTGATCTTTCTCTGGAATATTCTTGATCAGGCTTGTAGGAGACTGTCACTAATAATGTAAGCATAGAAAATTATGTGGGAGAAGTATTCCACTGGACGAAACTTAGAATTTTAGAAAGAACACAAACTATAATAATTTTTTTACAGGGCCTACATATTTTAATTATTTAAATATAAAGGTAAAACATTCCATTTTAGTAAAACAAAAAAGAGAACTACTAACTTAAACTTCAAGTAATTGTCAGAACAAATGCACTATTTTCTCTGGTGGTGCCTGACTCCAGCCTGTCCTCTCTTCTGCTGACCCCGCCCTGGACACCAGATGTGAACAGCAGAACAACTAGCAAGTTGTCTGTGAATTCTTTTTATATCATTATGATTTTGGAAATAAAAAAAAGAAACTTATTTAGCAACTCTAAAATCAAAATACTAGTAGTGTCATGTGCTATATACACATACATTTTTCTAATGAGATTTTCTGCCAAATCAGGTTTTTTTCTACTCCTGTTACCCTGATAAGGATTCCACAGAATGATGTAGCTTTGAAGTTAAAATGAACAGATAGTTTGATACTTGTGTTTCTAAGACATCCTGTTTGCCACCTCCATACCTGAAATGTCCACATTCTTTTCAGAATTTCCCTATCCTCGTCACAGTTTAAGCCTCCTGTCCAAACTTACTCCCACCCAGATCACTTTCATAATCCTTATTCTTATTCTTTATCAAATCCATGTCTTCTCAACACAGCCTGTTTATTTTTTCTTTCTGCTTGGCAGTAAACTCCACTCACTTGACAGTAACCTGTTCCCTACAGTCCAGTGCAATGGCTCAAAAAGACAATGATCTAAAGGGTGATGACTGTCACCCTCTTCAAGCCAAAACCTTAACGAACCTGAACCTTAGTTAAGGAAACACTAGCTACTCTTCGTGGACCACGCCTCTAACAATTAAGTAGCAATACATTTTACTGCACGTACTAAATAAGTACACGTGCCCCAGAGTTTTATTTTGATCTTGCCTGTCTTCAATTTGTGAAATAGTTCAGGAGAACATACAAAAAATGGATGAAAAGTTTCACCATATCACAGGTCTATCATCTTCTAGACTGAGACGTTAGACTCAGAACAAGTCGGCACATAAACAATTAAGAGTGCACATGAAATTCTACATTTAGGTGTAAATAAAATTCTGTGAGTTTACACAGCAAACCATGCTAACATGTGCACATGTGATGTATTATTATTAATAATGTGATGCATTATTATTTTTTATTGCTTCTCCCAGCTCTTTATACTCCTCATTAATGCACATTTAATGTTTTATCTGGCAGCATCACACATCAATAACTTCTAATTATTATAATTTCCTAATGAATATAAACACAAAATTATGTTGTTTTGTTTTTACTGATGGGTAGGTGGAGTGATTTTTAAATGTCATGTCTTGACAGGTTGAGACCTCCCACCTCCCACTCTGAACTCTAAGCCTGAAGTAAAGGCCAAGGTCAGGATGGCAGTGGCCAGGCCTTGGGTACGAGGTCCCTGGGTGCCGTCTCCAGAGTGTGGTACCCAGTGTGAAGCAGGTCCTGGAGGAGTTGGACTTGGAGAGAGGAATTCACTTGGTAACCTTGCATAGTGGTAGCTGTAGCTGCTTACGACCCCAGCACACAGCTATGCTGCATTCTTGCCAGAAAATAGAGCCAAATGGTATTCCCAAATCCACGGAATGCTACTAACTACACCAGGTCACCTACTGGGGCACACTGTAGCGGCTCAGCTTTTGCTTTCTCATGGGCTTAAGTTCAACATGGCAGATGATGACAACTTCTCCACTCTGCACAAGGTTGCTTCTACGGGTCGAGAGGACTTTGTTCCTCTCCTTGGAAATTCAGCTTAGTGTTGAGATTGTCTGGGATAAAATAGCACAAGCAACATGACCTGAACCTTCTAATAGTTATTGTTATGGACTGAATATTTGTGCCTCCCTCCCCAAATTCGTATGTTGAAACCGTAACACCAAATGTGATGGTATTCAGAGATGGGCCCTTTGAGAGGTAATTAGGTTAGGATGAGGTCATGAGGGTGGGTTCCTCATGAAGGATTGTGTGTTTGTGAAAGGGATACACAGAGCACTCTCTCTCTCTCCTTCTTTCTCCCTCTCTCTCTCTCCCTCCCTCTCTCTCTGTCTCTCTCTCCCTCTCTCCCCCCTCCCCCCTCTCTCTTTCCCTCTCTCTCTGTCTCTCTCACCCTCTCTCTCTCCCCCCCTTTCTCTCTCTCTCCCTCCCTCTCTGTCTCTCTGTCTCCCTCTTTCTCCACCCCTCTCTTTCCCTCTCTCTCTTCCCCTCTCTGTCTCCCTCTCTCTGTCTCCCTCTTTCTCCCTCTCTCTCTCCCTCCTCTGTCTCTTTCTCTCTATCTCTCTCTCCCCCCTCTTTCTCTCCCTCTCTCCACCCCCTCCCTCTCTCTCCCTCTCTCTGTCTCTCTCTCTGTCTCCCTCTCTCCCCCTCTCTCTCTGTCTCTCTCCCTATCTCTCTCCCCTTTTCTCCCTCCCTCCCTCCCTCTCTCCCTCTTTCTCCACCCCCTCCCTCTCTCTCCCTCTTTCTCCCTCTCTCTCTCCCCCATCTCTTTCTCTCCATCTCTCTCTCTGTCTCTTTCCCTCCATCTCTCTCTCTGTCTCTTTCTCTCCATCTCTCTCTCTCCCCCTTCTCCCTCTCTCCACCCCCCTCTCTCCCACTCTCTCTCTGTCTCTCTCTCTCCCCCTCTGTCTCTCTCTCTCCCTCTTTCTCCCTCCCTCTCTCTCCCTCTTTCTCTGTCTCTCTCACTGTCTCTCTCTCTCCCTCTCTCTCCCTCCCTCTCTCTTTCTCTCTCTCCCTCTCTCTTCCTCTCTCTCTGTCTCTCTCCTCTTACACATGCAGAAAGAAGAGATATGTGAGGAGACAACAAGAAGGTGATCATCCACCAGCCAGGAGCAGAGCCCTCACTGGTAACTGAATAGGCCAGCACTTTGACTTTGGACTTTCCAGCCTGCAGAACTATGAGACATAAATTTCTGTTGTTTAAACCACTCAGCCCAAGATATTTGTTACGGAAGCCTCAGAAGACTAAGACCAATTCTCATACCAAAAAGTGGGAAGCTGCCATAAACAAACATAGAAGCCTGTGGAGGTGGCTCAGGAGTTGGATAACAGGTAGAGGCTGGAAGGGTTTTGAGGTACATGTTTGAAATATGAACCTGGAAGGTGATTCTGATGAGGTCTTAGATGGAAATGAGTAACATGCCATTGGGACTGAAGGAAAGCCAATCCTTGTTATAAAGTGGCAAAGTACTTTACTAAACCGTGTCAAAGTTGGCAGAGGTTGGTTCATGAGATTTAAGGAAAGAAGCCATCTCCACAACTTACAAGCGGAAGGAGAAGCAACAAGTTACCCAGAAGCTCTAGCTAAGATAACTGATGAAGGCAACACCACTAAACAACAGATTTTCGATGTAGACTAAACAGCCTTCTATTGGAAGACAATGTCACCTAGGGCTCTGATAGCTAGAAAGAAGTCAATGACTGGCTTCAAAGCTTAAAAGGATAGGCTAGCTCTCGTTAGGGGCTAATGCAGCTGATGACTTTAAATTGAAGCCAGTGCTTATTTACTATTCTGAAAATCCTAGGGCTCTTAAGAATTATGCTAAATCTACTTTGCCTGTGCTCTACAAATGCAAAGACAAAGCCTGGATGACAGATAGCACATCTGTTTACAGCATGGATTATTGAATGTTTTAAGCCCACTGCAGAGACCTACTGGTCAGAAAAGATTTGTTTCAAAATATTAGTGCTCATTGACAGTACACCTGGTCACGCAAGAGATCTATCTGATGGAGATGTATAAGGGCATGTATGTTGTTTTCATGCCTGCTCATTCTGCAGCCCAGGGTTAAGGAGGGATTTTGACTTTAAAGACCTGTCATTTTAAAAAGACATTTCATAAGTCTATACTATCATACATGGTGATTCCTGGGAGGGATCTGGGCAAAGTCAATTGAAAACCTTCTGGAAAGGATTCGCTGTTTCTAGATGCCATTAAGAACATTTGTGATTCACGGGAGGGGGAATTTTAACATTAAATTTGAAAGATGTTGATTCCAACCATCTTGGATGACTTTGAAGGTTCAAGACTTTAGTGAAGGAAGTAATTGTGGGTGTGGTAGAAATAGCAAGAGAACTAGAATTAGAAGTGGAGCCCAAAGATGTGATTGAATTTCTGCAATCTCATGATAAAACTTGGGTGAATAAGACGTCGCTCCTAATAGATGAGCCAAAAAACAGGTTTCTTGAGAAGGCATCTTCTCCTGGTAAAGATGCTGTGAACACTGTTGAAGAGATAACAAAAAGGGTAGACAGGTTGGCTCTCACCTGTAATTCTAGCACTCTCAGAGGCCCAGGCAGGCAGATTGCCTGAGTTCAGGAGTTTGAGACCAACCTGAGCAAGAGTGAGACTTTGTCTCTACTAAAAATAGAGAAATTAGCCAGGCATAGGGGAGGGTTGTCTTGAGTCTAAGAGTTTGAGGTTTCTGTGAGCTAGGATACCACAAAAGCACTCTACCCAAGGCACAGAGCGAGATTCTGTCTTAAAAAAAAATAAGAGAAGAGAAGAGGAGAGGAAAGGAGAGGAGAGGAGAGAAGAGAATTTCATAAACTTAGTTGATAAAGCAGCAGTAGGGTTCAACAGGATTGACTCCAATTCTGAAAGAAGCTCTATTGTGGGTAAAATGATATTAAATAGCATCCCATGCCATGGAGAAATCTTTAATGAAATGGAGAACCAAACAAGGTAGCAAACTTCACTGTTGGCTTATTTTAAGAAATTGCCACAGCCATCCACCCCAATCTTTAGCAACCATCAGCCTGATCAATTAGCAGCCCTAAACATCAAGACAGTATCCTCCAAAAGAAAAAGAAGAAAAAAGACCCACTGAAGGGCCAAAAAATCATTAGCATTTTTAGCAATAAAGATTTTTTTTTCCAATTTTTAATTTTTCCTTTAGCCCCTTGGTCTTGATATGTTGCTCAGACTGGAGTAAAGTAGCCATTCATAGGTGCAATTTCAGATCATGTAGCCTCAAAGTCATGGCCTCAACCAATTGTCCTAAATAGCTGGGACTCCAGGCATATACCACTGTGCCTGGCAATAAGGTATTTTTAAATTAAGGTACATGTTTTAGATACATAATGATATCAGACACTTAATAGACTAGTATCATGTAAATATAACTTTTTTTTTTAAAAAGACACTATTGTATATTACTTTGTTGCCCAGGGTAATCCTGAACTCAATCTCGATCTTCCCACCTCAGCTTCCCAAGTAGCTCAGACTATAAATGTGTGCACCACCAGCTAACCCCAAGTTTTATATGCACCAGAAAGCCAAAAAATACATGTGAGTTGCTTTATTATGATGTATACTTTATTACAGTGGTCTGGAAGTGAACCTGCATTCTCCAGAGTATTCCCATATATTCTATGGGTTTGGGCAACTGTGTAATGACAAGGATCCACATTACAATATCATCCAGAATAGTTCTACTGCCCTAAAACATTCCCTGTGTGCCACCTGTTCATCCCTCTCTACTTCTATCTGAACACCTTGCAACCACTGATCTTTTTAAACTGTCTATAGTTTTGCCTTTTCCAAAATGTTGCCTTTTAAAAAGCAACATATTATACAGCACATCTTGGCTGAGAAAACTATAGAACCAGCTACAATGAAGTACTGGAAAAAGTTACTGTAAAGTTATTTTATAAATAACAAGAGTAGATGCCACATAGTATCAATATCATCACAAAGCCCAGTGAATCAAACCACTGAGGTACAGTGTTGAATGAAATTGTTCACATGTGCAGAATACAAAGCAAATATTGCTATCTGTGTGGCGCGTATATGAGGGAGAAGAACTTGACAATTTTATTTCACTGTCACAGAAAATCTATGCCATCAGTGGAGAGATGTCTGCTAATGCTATGGAAAGGGCTCTTTATATATAAAGGGCTCTTTAGATCTTCCCCCGTTTGCCCTAATGTTAATAGTTTATGTTAGTGTGGCACGTTTATTACAATCGAAGAACAAAAACTGCTCATTGCTGTGGAAGCAACGTGGGCTTTAATAAGCCACTCATACCAGGAACAAGAGGCAAAGTTTGGGATCTGAGTACAGGGAGACAACAGTAGAAGAAACTGCTGCATAAAAGCAAAATCTGCAAAGAGTGACACCCTCCTTGAATGAATAAGGAAAAATCCTATGACACAAAATCACATCATGGCCATATGTATGTGTTTTGTCTTTGGATCAGGATAGAAAGTAAAAAATATATATTTTTCCTTGACCTTTCCTAATTTTAAGTGTCAGTTCTACCTATACGGTCCTTAAAACTCCAAGACAACAATTGAAAGTCAATAAGATATATAAAAATTAGCTTTGCGCAGTGGCAGTATCATAGCCAATGAGGTTTACCCAAGGCGCGATTATTGCTAATAGGTTATAAAAATTATAGTTTGTGAAATTATCAGAAACAGAATATAAAAAAACTATGTTTGATACTACACAATACTTCAAGAAATAGTAAATGGAAACAAAGATAGGAGAACAGAAAAAAGATCCTTTAAATTGACCAATCTGATTTGGAAAGGAGTTAAATAGAAGTTTAGAAATGTAAATATTAGCAGTTGATATTAAAATCCCAATGTATGGGTTAAATAGTAAATTAGACCGACCTGAAGAAAGAAGAATAGACCTAGAAAATATTTCTAAAAGAATAACAGAGACTATAGCACAGAGGGACAAAGAAATGAGAAAGACCTTAGGAGATGTGGAGGATAGATAGAGTGGGAAGACCTTGTGTGTGTTTCCTCCTAGGGCCCAGAATGATGAGACAATAAGGCGGTATGGACTGATTTTTACTTATCTTGCATATGATCTTTTGTTTTCCTGCATCTGGATGTGTATATCTTTCAATAATTCATGAATATTCATTGAATAATTCAAATATTTGCCCTTACTGGTAGTAATTTTTTCTAGCATTTGCTTGTTTGAAATGATTTTTCTTTTCCCTTTCTCTTGAAAGCTGGTTTCGCTGAGATAGAGAAGACATCATTCTGTCATTTCTTGTTTTTATTTCTTTTTGGAATCATTGTCCAGCTAGTGGTCAATCTTTTTTTCCTCTACTTTTGATATCATCTTTCCATCTTTGATGTACTACAGAAACTGCTAAAGAAAACTTAAGGTAGAAAAATGATCTCAAGAATATCTAAGCTGTGATGGGAATGGTAAGCAAAGAAAAAAAATTAAATAAACACAATTAAAGGTAAAAAATAATATTCATATGGCTACTTATTTCAACATAGAATTAAATTCTTATACTACATTCTCCAATTACAATGCAGTTAAGTGGAGAATAATGATAAGATAATAATTTAAATAATTTCAAACATTTATAAATTTTTAAAAACCTTCAATGGAAATTTAGAAAAATGATTAAGCTAGAAAATAATATAAACAAATAAGATAAGTACTACTTATTAGAACATGCAGAGATAAATTTACAGTTTTAAATGTTTATTAAGATGAAAGAAAGTTAAAAATCAGTGAGATAAACATCTAATTAAACAAATTAGGCTAGTTGCAGTGCCTCACACCTATAATCCCAGCACTTTGGAAGGCTGAGGTTGGAGGAGGCTTGAGGCCAGGATTTCAAGACCAGGCTGGAGAACATAGTGAGATCCCATTTCATTAAAGAAAAAAAGAAAAATTAGCTGGGTGTGAGGGTGTGTCCCAGCCACTTGGGAGGCTGAGATGGGAGGATTGCTTGAACCTAGGAATTTGAGGCTCTAGTAAGCTATAATTACACCACTGCACTGCAGCCTAGGTAACAGAGTGAGACTTTGTCCTAAAAAAATTAGAAATTTTTAAAACTTTAAAAAACAACAAACTGGAAAAGAACAACACAAACTCAAAAAGGTAAAGATACAAAAAAGGTAAGAATGGACACAAATGAAAATAGAAAACAACATTGAGTCTGTCAGCCAAGGCAAAATTGGAATGATTAATACAAATGACAACCTCTGGTAAAGAAGATAAGGAATTAATTAACAAAAAATACGTCTCAGATATTTTTTAATATTGTATGCAAACTTATGACAGAAAATTTTGAAATGCAGGTAAAATAGACAATATATTTTCTCTAGAAAAATATAAATTACCAATTGAAAATAGAACTCTGCATATGGCAATAAATAAAACATCTGTATGGCAATGTAGCAATAAAAGAAATTGAATTGCTAGATCAAAATAGTCCCATTAAAAAAAAAACTCTACACCTAGACAATTTTTTGAGTTTCACCAAATATTTAAGGAACATATAATTTAGATCTTACGTATGTATTTTCAGAAGAATATAAAAAGGAGGAATACTCCTAACTTCTTTAATGAAAATGGTATGAGCTTATTAGTAAATTCAGACAAGTATACCAAAATGGGTGGAGGCAAAGTATGGGCTGAATATGTCTTGAATAAAGAATAAATTCTAAATGAGATATTAGCAAACTAAGCCTTCCAATGTATAATTAATTAATGTAACTTATCGATTTCAAATTGGTTTCATTACAGGAATGGAAGTTGTGTTCAGTATTAGAATAACTGTAGAAAAACTTACTATTATCATAATAGAAGCAGAAAAAGTATTTTATACATTGAATGATCATTCTTGATGAAAGGTCTTACTAAAATAGGAACAGAAGGAACTTCTTTAATTTTATAAAAGATATCTACACACACACACACCCCCAATCTAGCAAGCATAATACTCTGTAGTCATACTTTAGAAACATTCCCTTTAAATGTTTCTAAATGAGGGTGGCACCTGTAGCTCAGTGAGTAGGGCACTGGCCCCATATACCAATGGTGGTGGGTTCAAACCTGGTCCCCTCCAAACTGCAACAAAAAAAAATAGCTGGGCATTGTAGCGGGAGCCTGTAAAAGAGAATTGTCTAAGCCCAGGAGTTGGAGGTTGCTGGGAGCTGTGATGCCTCAGCACTCTACCAAGGGCAATAAAGTGTCTCTAAAAGAAAAAAAAAATCAGAAATAAGAAAAGATGGCATTTCTTTTCAACATTGTTGTGGAGGTCCTAGGCACTGTAATCAGGCCAAAAAAAGAGAAATAAAATGTACTCAGATTGGAAGGAAAGAAATAAAACTGTCATTATTTGTAGCTGGTTGTCAACATGAAAACATGAGATTAATCTACAGATAAAATATTAACAATGTTGCCAGCCGTAAATCATTATAAAAAGGTCAACTGCATTTCTATATACCAGCAGCAAATAGACAAAAATTTTTAGGGACAAAAAAAAAAAAAGTATGTGACCTCAGAGAAAGACCCATTTGTAGACATTTATCTATGACAGAAATGGTGGTGGAGATAGGGGAGAAAGGAAGAACTTCCCAATAAACAGGTGCAGAAAAATTGTGAACAAGGAAGAACCTCGGGGGGGGGGGTGAAGAAAAACATAAAATTGTACCCCTACCTCACATTATGCTAAAAATAATAATAATAGTTCCAGGTGGATTAACACAAATTCTAAATACAAAAGGCAAAATTAAAACAAGAGATAATAGTCATGACAGCAGACAGAAAAGAATTTTTAAATAAGAATAAAAAAGGCCTAACCATAAAGAAAAAAACTGATAAATCGTATTACATTAAAATTATTAACAAGAACTTCTGTTCCTCAAAACACACTATCTTTAAAACTATAGTTGTCTTAAGATAAAATGTTTAAAATTTTGCTGAGTGGGCTCAGCACCTGTAGCTCAGCGGCTGGGGTGCCAGCCACATATACGGGAGCTGGCGGGTTTGAACCCAGCCTGGGCCTGCCAAACAACAATGACAACTGCAACCAAACAATAGCCAGGTCTTCTGGTGGGTGTCTGTCGTCCCAGCTACTCGGGAGGCTCAGGCAAGAGAATTGCTTAAGCCCAAGAGTTGAAGATTGCTGTGAGCTGTGATGCCACCACACTCTACAGAGGGTGGCATAGTAAGACTCTTGTCTAAAAATAAAAATTTGCTAAGCTAAAAAAATTAAAAAGTGAAGAAAAGCAAAAAACTGAAGAAAGTTATTTACTTACATAAAATCGACAGTGATTAGAATGCAGACATAAGATATTCTTACAAATCACTTAGAAGTCAGCAAGTGATAAATAGAAAATAATAAAGAGATATAAATGTCATAAGTAGCTTCAATCTGGAAACATCTCAAATGTCAAGGAAGAGTAGTATAGATAATTATGGTACACTCAAATATTGTAAAGATTTTATAACTTTTAAAATATTGTAAAGATTTTATAACTAGTCTTGGGTATACCATGTAAAAGTTTTGAAAAATAATGTTAAAATTAAGAAATAGAATGTTATAGTAGAATGTACTGAGGGTTTTTCTCAGTAAATGTTTTTCTTATTTTGTTGATTTCTTAGAGTTTTAATATGGACTTTTGTTGTATAGAAGTTAAGATATTTATGTATTTGAATTTACCACTCTTTTTTCTTATGAATTCTGGCAAATCCCTTTTTCTGTTTCTTTTTTTTTTTTTTTTTCGCTAAGCATTTTCAAGAGTCTGGCATTACTGATTATTCTTTTTCTTGATTTAATTATAAAACTGTTGCATATAATTCATTGAAACAGTTATTAATTATGTATATTGCCTAGCATAGCACCATGTACATAAGACCACTGAGTACATATTACCGAAAAAACAGTTTCAAATTTATATTCTAATGTTAAACTTTTTCACCTTAGGTTGTTCAATAATTTCTTTAACACAAAACTTAAAATCAAATTGCTTTGGCACATCTCACTAATGAATAAAACCAATGGAGAATGATGTTTTAATCAGCATAAATTCCATATAATTCTTACCAGTTTGCCTACAAGTTTTAAGGACTTTTTTTTTAAATCATTAGTAGAATAGTAGTTGCTTCCTGAGGGTTTGAGAGACAACAACAGACATTTGAGCCCTATATTTGGGAAAATTACCCTTTTTGTTTAGTCCAAAAGCCGAAAAGGTTTCAGGCACCAGTCACAGAGTGTGTCACCCCTGAATGACACCTGAATACACGTCATTCACAGCAAAAGGAGAGCTTCAGTGTGTTCAGGCAGGAGATTACACAGAGAGCCTTTTCAGAAATGAATAGAAGTACCTGCAATTGGAGGGCAATTCTTCAATCTGTTACCAGGACTCCGCTTACCCTCTTTCTTGTTTTCTATTCCAAGCCATTTTCTGCAACAATTATGACAAGAATAACTAAAGTCAGCCATTGTTTCTGTGCCCTTCACCGTGTATCCAAACTCCTGTACTGACCCTTATCAAAATCCATAGTCGGAATTTTTATGATTAATAATGCTATGTTACTATTTTATAGAGTTATACTATTAAAAATGAAATAAGTATGCTAAAGGCATATACCTTTTCATGGCAATAAGACTGACCAGTGAAACTGTAAAGGTATTGTGCATAGGAATACATGACTAAGAGCTTAATACTGTAAGACATTTTTCCAAATTGTTATGGGAAATCAGGGTTGAATGAAATAAGGAAGTCAAAGTGCGTGATTTCTAAGCTGATGCTCTAAAAATGGTTTTTCAATTCTAGAGGACCAAAGAATAGGACTTAGACAAGACTCAGTGTGCGTAAAGAGAGAGTTGAGATTTGCACGCATAGAAGGAGGGAAACCTCCAATCTGGAACATAAGCAAAAAAGTACAAAGCGTGCTTCTTCATGTGTGTTTGGAGGAGGGAGAGGAGTGCTGGCTGAGGATTACAAGAAAATGTGAAAGGGGGGTCCTGGGTGCTTGGTAGACAGAGGTGGAGAGGCTGGCAGGAAACAATAATTACCCAAAGCCTTGAGGTCGAAACCAAGATCAGAATCTGAGCTGTCCGACCCAAACTGGAAGATATCTGGGAAGGCAAATCTGATTATGTCACACCCAAGCCTCGTCTTCTTTTATCATTTCTCACTGTCTAAATACAGAAGTCCAACCTCCTTAATAAAGGGTTACGACGTCCTCTTACATTACCCTACCATATTCATCTTCTAACCTAAGAAAGTTTGTCCTCCAGCCACTGCAAACTTGCCCCACATGCGGTCCAGGCTACGTTCTTTTATGTCTCTGTATCTTTCTTGCATGGTGTGTACTGCCTGTTTGATCCTTCTCCACTAACCATTTTCCAGACCTCTACCCATCAATCTAACCTTCATGACTCCCCTTAGGAGGTTTTGGCTGTTCTCTTAGGGACAACATCTCTTCTTCCATTGCTTTGTAACTTTGTTTGCTCTGATAATTACTTATTTATCGATTTTCTTCCTTCTCTATTTGGACTACTCAAATCCAGAGAACACATCACATTCTTATTTATACTTTCATTCTAATCCATGTCAGATGATAGAAAGATCTCTGTAATAATAGGCCTAACATTTCACTTAAAAAAATAGGTGTCGACTCGGCGCCTGTGGCTCAAGTGGCTAAGGCGCCAGCCACATACACCTAAGGTGGCGGGTTCGAATCCCCAGCCCGGGCCCGCCAAACAGCAATGATGGCTGCAACCAAAAAATGGCCAGGCACTGTGGCGGGCGCCTGTGGTCCCAGCTACTTGGGAGGCTGAGGCAGGAGACTCGCTTGAGCCCAGGAGTTGGAGCTTGCTGTGAACGTGATGCCATGGCACTCTACCCAGGGGGACAGCTTGAGGCTCCGTCTCAAAAAAATAAAAAAAAAAATAGGTGTCTAAGAAATGGGATTGATCCATGAGGAGCTGTATTCATAATTTAGATTTTCCAGAGGTAAATCTCAAAGGCAGGGCCTCGTGTCTTCTGACCATCTAAAGGTACACTCCCCGCTCATTGTAAAACCTAATTTGATGTGATGCTACGGGCAAAATCCCAGAGTAAAACTTTACTGGGATTCTTAAGGTTTTTTTTGTTGTTGTTTGTTTGGTCTTTTTTGAGATAGAGCCTCACTCTGTCATCTTTGGTAAAGTGCTATAGCATCATAGCTCACAGCAAAATGAGCTATGCTCAAGCTCAAAATCTTGGGCTCAGGAGATCCTCCTGCTTCAGCCTCCTGAGTGCCTAGGAATCCAGGCTCCACCGTGACACCCAGCTAGTTTTTTCTATTTTTAGTAGAGACGGGGTCTTGCTCTTGCTCAGTCTGGTCTCCTGAGCTTAAGTGATCCACTTACCTTGGTGTTTCTTAAGATTATTTTTACTGATCTTCAGGTTTCTAAAAGCTATAATTTTTTTTCCAATACAGTAAAGTCTAATGTATTTGAGAATATCTAATTACGCTAAGACAAGAAAACAAATGGTATGGGTGAAACTCAGAAAAAGCATAAAGCATACATAGTAATTCAATCATTAGCTTATGATTTATAGGTAAAGTTCGCAGGTGTGTTAAGTACATTTATAGACAATGGGTAAACAAGTAGTGTAAAGATATATAAAAAATCATAATGTCAAAATATCAAGAGTAAGTCAATAACCTCTAAAACATACCAAAGATATAATTAATAGGATATATGATGAGAAAAAAGTTACTTAAAGATAGAAAGATGTATAAAGACTAATTAATCTGGAAGGCCGAGGCAGGTGGATTGCTTAAGCTCAGGAGTTTGAGACCAGCCTGAGCAAAAGTGAAACCCCTTCTCTAGTAAAAAATAGAAAAACTAAGTAGGCACTGTGGGGGAGTGTCTGTAATTCCAGCTACTTGGGAGGCTGAGGCAAAAAGATCACTTGAGTCCAAGTGTTTGTTGTTGCTGTGAGCTAAGATGATGCCACTGCACTCTACCCAGGAGGACAAAGTGAGACTCTGTCTCAAAAAGAAAAAAAAAAAAAAAAAAAAGAGACCAATTCATGATCATGTTACCGCCTGGGCCATGATAACACGTGATTCCATTCCAGCCTCACATATTCTTAACCCAAGAAAGATAAATAAAAACCACAGTGGCTCAACAGTGGCCTGGTGAGTTGTGGCCAGGTATACTTGCACCTGTGTTTTCTGACAGGGAATATATGTATCTTTGGCCCCAGATGCCTCCTATTTGTGGGCCCATTGTTCAACCCCTAACTAAGATTCTCATAATCATATCAACAGCTGGGAAACCTGATGCAGCAAAGGAGATGGGACTTGGCATAAGGGATTCAGGTAGTATAGTATCCCCACTTGTAACCTATTCTAAGTATATTAACCCACTCCATCTCTTTCCCCTGACTTTTATGACACTGCAAGATTTAATAAAATGTAATTTGGGCATATTGATTTTGTCCATGAGTCTTTGTGCTCATGACCTCTGGGATAGCTTAACTGGTAGTATACTTGGAGGATATTATGCTGTCAAGGTCATTCCCTATCGTGACAAGCCAAACTGTAGGTTCTACTGAATTCTTTGAACTCATATAGCTCAGGTGATGTGAATAAATGAAAAAAAAATGACAGAAGCCAAGAAGATGATTTTTTCAATCAAGAACAAAAAGTTTGTGCTAATTATATAATCATGAAACATTTCAAGAAATTCTTTGTGATTAAGGACATAATTACCTGGTTAAATACTAAGAGCAACAGGCCCGGCTGCACACATTCAGGAAAGGTGATGGAATGGAGTTGGTGAAGTTCTAACCCAGGAGGACAAATGTGAACTCCAATCTGCTTTCTGTCAGTTCCCAGGTGGGTGACTTAGTTGGGTTGCTTAACTTTACTGAGCCTTTCTTTCCTCACATGACAAATGAGGAAATAACTCTGTGAAGGTATTTTATAGATATAATTAAGAGTTACAGTCAGTTCACTTGAAGAAAAAGAGATTGCCCTTGATAATGTGCATGGGTTTCATCCAATCCATTCAAGGCCTTAAGAACAAAAACCAAGATTTCCCTAAGAAGAAAGAATTCTGCTTCTGGGCTTTTGGGGCGTGTTCTACAAATTTCAGATTTGCCAGTCCCCACAATTGGAAACATATTATATAATTTAAATATATATATGTATATATATTTGTGTGTGTATATAAATTTTCTTCTATATATTTTTTCCCCCTCCTGGAGAACTCTGATAGATACACCTTTTCTGCCCCTATTTCAAATTACTATGAATTTTATTTGAAAAATAACAAAATGCTATGCCAACTTAAGGTATTGTCATCCCAAATATGTAATTTAAATTGATGACTATAAATGTACCTATTATATAATTTTATAAAATTCTTTTTATAAAAAGACTTTGAAACTTAATTACATATATTGCCTAGAATAGTGTCATGTACATAAGACCACTGGATAAACATCACTGAAAAGCATTCCAAATTCTTATTCTAATTTTTCACTTATTATGTAAATTATTGAACAGAAGGGCCAGTTTTCTTTTTTTTTATTATTATTTTGGATTAACATGAGTAACATGAGGGTACATTATTTGTGTTTGGAAGATAAAGCCTGAGTTGCTGTTGAATCCTTCACTCACCCAGGTAGTGGGCCTTATACCCCTACATTGCACCTGTTAGGTGGGAGCTTACTGATGCCCCTCCCACCTTCCCCTTTTTTGAATTTAATTGTGTTTTTCTCCTGTGTGGGCCTGTAGTTGTTGACCTATCATTTCAACATAGTATTGAACACATGGCATGCTTGCTTTTTCATTCTTGAGACACTGAGGAGAATGTTCTCCATATCCATGCAGGTAAATCTAAAAGATGCAAAGTCTCTGTCTTGTTTTATAGCTGAATATACTCCATGGTATACCTATACCACAGTTTATTAATCTATTCTTGTGTTGATAGGCACTTGGGTTGCTTCCACATCTTTGCGATTGTGAATTGAGCTGCCATTAACACTCAAGTGCAAAGAAATGCTAGTTTTCAAAAGGGAAGACCGTGAAGAAGAAGTGAATGATGCTTATGAACAATTGCTTTGAATTACCTGTTCTTTAAGTCCTAACTTAATAACTAAGATGAAAAAAGACAGTTCTAACCTTTATTTCTCCTTATCATTGAATACAATTAGAATAAATTATTTATTTTGATTTTAGCAGAATTCTTTTGGTATCAACCCTTTCATTGCGAGTGAAATTTTATTAAGATGAGAGGAAGAATGATTAAAAAGTGAAATTTTACATTATTCTTTAATCTAACAATAGACAGAACCTTGCCTTTCACAACCATAATCCTTCACTCTCCTCTTTGTCCCACTATAAAATCTGCCATTTGATTTGTCCAGCCCAGACAAGCAGTGATTGCTCCATCTCAGTACATCCTCAAATAAAATCTCAGCTGTGGATTTTACTATTCCTTGCACTGAGTTCACCATGAACAAGTCACTCAGATCTCTTGTACCCTAAGCGGGCAATCTGGCTGATCAACCTTTCCAGATTGTTAACCAAGCAAATCATAGTTGCAACATGCCTCTCCTATCAACCCTCCTCTGCTTTCCACAAGCATCATAATCAGAATTAGTCTTATTTCTTTAGAAGCATAGATCAGTTTGGTTTAAAAGCAATTCTCATTTATAAGGCTTGGTTCACTGGCTTCAGTTTTTCCCTCCAAATTAGACTTATCTTCCTAGGGTGAAGTTCTTTTTCTTTCTTTTTTAGACAGAATCTTATTCTGCCACCCTGGGTAGAGTGCCATGGCATCATACCTCACAGTAACCCCAAACTCTTGGGCTTGAGCAATCCTCTTGCCTCAGCCTCCCAAGTAGCTAGGACTATAGGTGCTTGCCTTAATGCCCAGTTAATTTTTCTATTTTTAGTTGAGATGGGGTCTCACTTTTGCCCAGGCTGGTCTAGAACTCCTGACCTTAAGCAATCCACCTGCCCTGGCCTCTCAGACAGCCAGAATTACAGGTGTGAGCCACCGTGTCTCACCGTAGGGTGATGTTTTGACAAATAGTAAGTTTTTAAAAATGTAATGAAGAATTTGAAGGCAATTCTTAAAACTTTTCTAAAATTATTTGTAGCAATGACCTCAACAGATCCAGTAATTGAGCTTGATGATATAAAGTGATTGTGTAAAAAGGAGTAATGGGTATTTGAACGTTTATGTTTTGATTCAGTTAAGAAAAATGAGTTTTTATGAAATGTTTTTGCTTTTCCCCACTTATTTTGTTAAATGTGCTCTGAAAGCACCTTAAGGTACTAATTAAAAGGAGGGGAATCCCAGAGTCAGCAGACCAAAGCTTGAACCCAGCTTTGTCATTCACTATAATTTGACCCTTGTTGAGTTACAAAACCTCCCTCCATGTTCAGTTTCCTCATTTGTAAAATAAGGATAAGAAAAGTCTCTCCTCCAGAGGAAAATAGGGGTGACTAAATGAGATGATGCATCTAAAACACTTAGTTCTATTTGGCAACATAAGAATCTGAAGAATCATTCAATAAATGTCAGCCATTCTCGTTATTATTGCTACTACTATAATTATATTTGTATTTAATTATAACATCCATGAGAGTAATAATAAATTTTTAAGGCTGTATACTCCCACCCATGTATCTAGGATAATATTTGGTACATACTTTTTGAACTGAACTGTGTTTATGATCTATAGATAAAAATCTCAGGGATAAGTATTCTCATTTTTTTTTTTTTTTTTTTTTTGGCTGGGGCCAGGTTTGACCTGCCACCTCCAGTATATGGGGCTAGCACCCTACTCCTTTGAGCCATAGGCGCTGCCCAATTTTCTCCTGATTTTTCATGGGAGGCAGAGTTTGGAAAGAAATAATACCTGTGGCCTATGAACCACAAATGCTCATCACTGGGTTAGATTTCTGTTTATCTTTTGGTTGTTGTTGTTTGAGAGATAGGTTCTCACTATGTTGCTGAGGCTGGCTGTTCTTAACTTCTGGCTTCCAATGACCCTCTCACCTTGGCTTCCCAAAGTGCTAGGATTACAGGCATGAGCCACTGAGCCCAGTCCTTGTCTGGATTTATAAACTAAAAATTATATGACCAGATCTTTAAAATGGGAAAATTTGGTTTAAAACTTAAAAGTGAAAAAGCTGAGGTTTGAGCAAAAGTAGTCAAGGACGCCTGTATGTCTCTACAATCTAGTTATCTTTGCAGGTGACTTTTGGTTTTAAAAACAATACAGCTGGCTCAGTACCTGTGGTTCAAGTGGCTAAGGCACCAGCCACATACACCTGAGCTGGCGGGTTCGAATCCAGCTCGGGCCTGCCAAATAATAATGACAACTGCAACAAAAAAATAGCCAGGCATTGTGGCAGAAGCCTATAGTCCCAGCTACTTGGGAGGTGGAGGCAGGAGAATCCCTTGAGCCCAGGAGTTGGAGGTTGCTGTAAGCTATGATGCCACGGCACTCTACCCAGGACAACAGCTTAAGGCTCTGTGTCAACAAAACATAACAAAAAAAACAATACAGGTATTGTTGTGGCTATGGGTGGCAAAAAAAAAAAAAAAAAAAAACAAGAAAGAAAGAAAGGAAGAAACCCAGAAACAAATAAATTAAAGGAAATACAGGCAAAGAAAGGTGACCAGAAAGAAAGAGAGGCCATGCCAGAGAAATGTGAAATTTATTTACTTCACTTTACCCTATTATTACATTGAGAGAATATTCCTGTTGTCTGTACTGCAAAGCAACTTCCCCCACCCACATAGAAAATGCTGGTGATTCTTCAACCATGGCAGAATGCCAAACTTTCCACATTATTTGGAAGAAGTTTCAAGAAGGCTTCCCTAGAGAAACTCACTGTGTGAACGCACGATGATAATAAGAGTCATGAGGTCATTGGGACTTGCCCCCTCATTGATTGTGAATTCTCTGCCAAGTAAAGCTTTATCTACCCGATTGGATGTTTTACACAGCACAGACCCTGCCACAGTTAAGTGCCCTAACTGGGAGTAGATAATGATATTTTTCATTTGCAATACATTGGAATGTTGATTTTTTGGAATTCCTTATGCACCATAATAGAAGGACTTTATAATCTCATATACAGCCCACTGTGGATACTGCTCTTAGAGCAGTCGGCCCAGACTCAACTGATAGAGCCATCCACCAGACAAGGTGGGGCCTATTAAAACATTACCTCATCTGTAGACAGTGAGCCAAGGAAAGATATTCTCATAGGGTACCTCCATAGTAGCTTGTCCAGTGAACATTTCAGTGAGTCAAAGCCGTAATGATTCTATCCTTGCTTGAGAAAATATTTTGTAAGCTATGCATATTGCTCTTAGGAAATTTATTAGACATATTGAGTTTTGAGCTGCAAGAGACATTTGAGATCATCAAGTTCAGCCTCTTTGTTTTTGTGACTTATCCAAGAAGATAAGTTAGTGGAAGAACTGGAACTAAAACCCTGGTCTCCTAACATGAATTCTTAATTATTTAATGTAAAAACAAGTGACTTGTATTTAAACCACGTCTTCCTATTCCATCTGTAGCACAACAAAGGATTTGCTTCTAAGTAATTGTTCTCATGCCAGGAAGTTCTTCAGGTTCGTAGTTTTTCGCATTTATTTATTAAATAATAAATAGTTAATATTTAATAAGGTATTTATTCATCTTTTAAAAAAATTTCAGATCTTCTCTCTTTCAGGGAATTGTCATTTGGCAAAAGTTTATTACATCTAAAATTTAAAAAAATACTAAGTGAAATTAATGTTACTCATTGAAATACCAGTCACTCATTTTGGTAATACAGCTTCAGACTCCCAGTTTAAAATAAAACATCTGGACACTAACAAATATATCTGCATGTTTTTTAAAAATTACAGGTTAACTGTTGTTTTATATAGTAAACTAACAACCATCCTTTTCCAGAGACTACATGGAAAATGTAATTTTCTTCCTTATAAGGAGTTGGCCGTCAAATGGATTACCATGTTTTTCTTAAGATTATTCAAGTATTTTCCCTGAAATTCTTCTCTTTCTCTTAGAATTCTCTGAGGATCTCCACTTATGAACAGAATCTGATTACTTCAACCTAAGAGATAATCAACATCTCACTGGATAAAGCTTGCAGAGGATTAGCTGTCTTCTTTGTGCGCGACGAGCATTATCAAGCAAGTCCTTGATGGAATACTATTGAAATTGAGTCCATCTCATCCCCCTGGACCATAGAGTGACAACTATACGGCTTGAAGTCACAACACAGCTGGGCTTAAATGCTGATTCTGCCTCTTCACAGCTGCATCACCTTGGGCCAAGTTAAGGAACCTTGTAGCCCTCCGGTCACTCCATCTGTTAAGAGGGAACTAATACCTACCTCTCAAGGGTGTTGCAATAATTAGATAAAATAATATGTTGACATTCCTCCCAGAAAATGCTTAAAATATAGTAAGTTCTGAATCAAGGGTGCTTCTTACATGCCTTCCCTTCAATCAAGAAGTCAACTTCGCCTTCTGATTCTTCAGGTACTTACAGATTCTCACATTTCAAACGGGCAAATTTAATGCTGCTGATGAGGTGATTACCTTTCCTCAGAATGACTTTCTCATGTACCTGCCTGTTTAATTTTTGGAGGTAACCCTGAGTTAACCGAATTTCCAGCACGTGTTCACTGTGGTCAGCCTTTTCCAGCATGCCATTTTCCCTCTCTGGGAGACCAGAATCCTTCACTGGGACCTCTTCCTCTAACCTCCTAGCCAGGGATTTCAGAGCCATAGTCATGGCCATTCTTGCTGCAGAGCTTCCTTTATCAGACGCTGAACTGGGGGCTGTTTCATCTCAGAGCACATCATGGGCAAAGCTGGGCGGGAAAGCCTCTTCTGTGGGTTTCAACGATACCTCAGTGAGAATTTGCCGAGAGCCAGGAGCACCCTCCTGTCTTGAGATACGATGCATCCGAACACTCACATGCTCACAGCAATTCTCCCTTGACCTTCACTGCAGACCAGGGAAGCCCGGCAGGATGCTGAGGAAGGCCAAGTCCACCTGGTCAATGCTGCCTTTACTGCTCGCTCTCCTACAGCAAGAGTGCCGTGTCCCTATTGCTCAAGCATCGAATATTTACAGTGTGGGTTGCCTGCTCAGACATAAATGAAATAATAATTATCCAACTGAATTTGGCTTTATTAGATAACTTAGCTTTGCATATTTTCCCACATCAGTAGCATAATAAGTTTTCTGGCTCAAGGTTCAATGTGTTGCTTCTGGACATGTAAATAAAAATGTTTTCATAGTCTTCAGGACACAGTGATTTTTTTTTTCCTTTTTTTTAGCTTGTTTTCTCATGGAGGCTGAGAAAGAGAGAAAATATATCCTTGTACTAGTAAACGGTTTTGTGTTTTACTTTAATAAAACAGTTTGGTGCAAAAGCTCAGAATGAATTATCCCTTATAAAACAATCTCTGAAATTACAAATGTAATGTTTTAAGAATTGAAAGTTATTCATCGGAGTTGTAGAGAAGAGATTTGAATAAGGAAAAATTCTCAACTATCAAATTTGATATGTATATCATGTCTATGACTGCCTACTGTTACATGTGTGAGTGAGTGTGCTTGGTTGTGTAAAATATGAACTGAGGTGGATTTTGGATTAAGGCAAAATTCAATCCTACAGTATAGATTGCTTATGAAGATATCATATCCATGAGGGTTTACATACCATTTTCTTGGCATTTTGAATTCTAGTTCTTCAATAATTAAAAATACTTCCCCTCCTGGTATAAGCTCAGTTACTGTTAAATATGTATTTTTAAAAGACAGAAAATAGTGCTGTTCTATTGTTATTATTTATTATTTCAAATCTTCAGCTTGATGAGCACCCTTACCTTATAAAATTCCTCAAACATTCTGATGTTTTAAGTCTTGGAATAAAAAGGAGAATTTAATCTTAAAGTAACACAGTTCATGCTCAGTGATTTGTAGGTTTTGAATTAACCATTCTAATAAAAATCAATTTTAGAACATTGTATAAGTATACATTTAATCACAAAATCATAGAATTCCTGTGGCTGCTTACTCCTTGTGATGAAATACAATGATGTTTATACCACGTACACTTTCTTTGATTATTCACAAATATTGAGGTGAGAAAAAAGGACCACGTTGAAATACAGTTCTGTGCAACTCATACTTGGTCTCATTACCGCTGTCACACTGAGAAAACATCACCAAAGAGCAGGTTCAGAAATGTTCCCCAGTTTAATACAAATACAGCATTCAGAAAAGGAAATTGCTGTGTCAGATGGCGCTATGTCACAGTCAGATTGTTTCCTGTTTTGGAAATCACTGTGCTCAGTCAATCAGGGCTGAGATGTTTCTATTCATCCTTTACAAGAGGACTGGCCAACTCAGTGAAAATGGTTTCCAAACAGTTCCATGGAATTGAAGCTCAGTTTGTAAGACATACTGGACACCAAAATCTATAACACTTTGGCTGTTTTCCTTTAAATTAAAAATATTTATTTGTATATGCTATAATTTTTAACTCTTTTTTTAGAGACAGAGTCTCATTTTGATGCCCTCGGTAGAGTACTGTGGCATCACAGCTCACAGCAACCTCCAACTCCTGGGCTTAGGAGATTCTCTTGCCTGAGCCTCCCGAGTAGCTGGGATTACAGGTGCCCATCACTACACCCAGGTATTTTTTTGTTGCAGTTTGGCCAGGGCTGGGTTTGAACCCACCCCCCTCGGTATATGGGGCCGGCACCCTATTCCCTGAGCCACAGGCACCACCCTAACTTTTTACTTTTTTCATACTTTCATTTTCACATCAACACTTGGACTTCAAATTTAAATTTCCATTTGTGCTATCAATTTTAATAAATCCTTTCTAGTAAGATGAGATATAATTTCATAGCTATAGAATATTCTTGGCTACTCACATCAGTGGAGGCATGAAGTTTTGGAAATCACGTTTTCACCAGGAACTTCACCTTTCCCAACTGTATTTTTTATAAGTATACAAACTGATCAATAAACAAACTAATTGATATAAATGTTGTATTACTCCTATGTTTATTATGTTAATTGCTTGTACCTCCAACTCTCTAACCACCCTTCTTCTGGTAAATACACCATTTAAAAAAAAAAATTTTTAGCACCTTTCTCCTCACCACCTGTTTCTAGTAGGGGCTGCCAATTTCACCACCCAAACAACCCCAGTTCCAGTGATTGGACCAAATCAGACTGATAATGTCATTTCCCAAGATTTTTTTTCTAATTTAGGCAGAAAAAGTACCACATGAGAGGAGGTACTTGTTCATTTCACGTATTTACTAATTTGCAAATTGTCGGTGACCATTCTTATTTCATGTTTTTATAAGTTGATTTCAAAATCCCTCCTTTCATAATCAACATACAGAGTAACCTATCATCAGGCATGCCCCTTGTATGAATATGGAATCTAACAGTTTTAGGTAGTCAAACATGTTTTGTGCTTTGGGTGCGAAGTGTGTAAAGTTTCCTTGCGCCTCAGTTTGATTCATGTTCTCCATGGCGTGCACACAAATCCTCTCATAGTTTTATTCACTTGTTTTTGCCAAAGTACCAGGCAGCGGATCATTCAGGGTTAGGAAGTGGCATTCGCTGCATTCATTCTGGTCAGGAATCACTTCTAATAAGCAAACCTCAGCAAGAGGGGGACAATTTCCTTGCTGCAGTGTTTTGTAAAAGTCTCAGGACCACCCACTTAGAAGTTGGTCATAGCAAGAATGTTCTTTGCAACTGTTTTAAAAAAGTGGAGGAGGGGCAGTCTGTGCACCTGTCACACAGCTGTAGTGACAGCTTAACAGGGACAAAGTATGCAAGGCCTCTGCTCAGCAATTACTTGTCTCACACAAGGTGTAAATGCCGTGCTGTTTCAAGAATTCCTCTGCAAAACATCAAGCGGAGAAATACCTTCAATGTTTTCTCTTTCTTACTTTCTTTTTTTTTTTTTTTTTGTGAGAGAGTCTATTCTGTTTGTCATCTTTAATTCGTGGAAAGTAATAAAAAGTAGCTGATTTCTAAGGGCAGAAGAAAAGCTTATAAAATCTCCCAGAATGATCATTGTCAAAAGGAGAATTTTTTTAAAGTAGTATTTTCGTATACTGGTATATCACTCAGCCATGAAAATAAACAAATCTCAGGTACACATGAACATGGAATGGGGAGCAAAAAAATTAAGACACAGAAGAAAGCTATTAGCATTCATCCACCCGAAGTTCAAAAACAGGGAAGTATACATGGGTGGTAAAAAAAAAAAACACAAAAACATACCAACATCAAGGAAGTGATTATCATGGTGATTAAGTTTAGAGGAGAGGAAGGAGAATAGAGTCTGGGAGGAATACATCAGAGCCAAGGGGTTCCCGAGTTACTAGCAACATCTAGTTCCCAGATCCCTGTATGATGGTATCATGAGTGTTTACTTTGTAACTTTTCATTTAATTCTGCTGTTTTGTTCTGGGTTTTTTTGAGACAGAGTCTCACTTTGTGGCCCTCAGTAGAGTGCTGTGACATCACAGCTCACAGCTAAGAGCAACCTCCAGCTCTTAGGCTTAGGTGATCCTCTTCCCTCGGCCTCCCAAGTAGCTGGGACTACAGGTGCCCGCCACAATGCTCAGCTAATTTTTGGTTGCAGTTTGGTGGGGTTGGGTTCGTCAAACCCACCACCCTCAGTATATGGGGCTGGCCCCCTACTCCCTGAGCCACAGGCACCACTGCTGCTTTTTTCTTGAAAGTTTCCTGAGTATGTTTTTTGTTGTTGTTGTTTGTTTTGATTTCCTTTTTTGAGCCAGGGTCTTGCTCTGTAAGTGGTGTCATCATAGCTCACTGAAACTTCAAACTCCTGGGATCCAGCAGTCGTCCTGCCTTAGCCTCCCAAGTAGCTAGGACTGATTTTTTTCTGTATTTTGTAGAGACCCGATTTTGCTGTTCCCCAGGCTGGTTTCAAACTCCTGGTCTCAAGTGAGACTTCGGCTTCAGCCTCCCAAAGTGCTAGAATTATAGGCATGAGCCACCGCACCTGGCTGATTGTAGGGTTTTTTATTTGTTTGTTTTTCTTTATTTCACATTTTGATTACACAATATGTTTTTGTACATTTTAAGTCAAAGTTGTAAATGTGCCTTTCACCCAAAATATGTTCATCGTACCAGTTAGGAGTGAATTTACCCAACCTCTCCTTTCCCCTCCACCTACGTGATTTCCAGTGAGTTTTACTTCCATATGTGCACGTAAGTGTCGATCAGCTAGTTCCAATTTACTATTGAGTACACGTGGTGTTTTTCCATTCTCTTCTGTTTTCCATTCTGCGATCCTCCATGTAGAAGAATGGTCTCCAGTTCTATACAGGTTGTTATGAAAGAACAACCTGAGTGAGTGAGATAACCACTTTTTGGGGGGGTGGGGTGGCTGAGCAGTACTCCACAGTATACATATATCACATTTTATTAATCTCTCATGGATTGATGGGTACTAGGGTTGTTTCCACATCTTTGCAATTATGAATTGTGCTGCTGTAAACATTTGAGTGTCTTTTTGATAAAATGCCTTTTTATTTTTGCACAGGCTCAAAATCACTGACGTAGGTAATTGAAAATGCTTACTTCTCTGAAAATATCGTTATCATTTTTAAAGTGGTTCCATTGAAGGATTATTTATAACTGCATGGAATCTAAATTTGAGGGCCCAGATTTTTGGTGAGCAAACCAGGGGGTTACCTTTTAGTGATGAGAGGAAATCCTTAATTTAAAAATGTTGGCATTAGATTCTAGTAAACATGCTTAAACAAAAATAAAATCACTTTCTTATTCCTTGGGGGTTTACATAAACTAGGTGACACAGTTTTATTTCATAGGTACTTAGATGCTTTAAATATCTTTGCTGACTTGCTGTCATTTCTTCCAGATGTCATGTCAAACTAAAGATTAATGAAGGTGCTTATGGAGTGAGAAGCTGATATTATCATTTGGAAACGTTTATTTTAAGAACAAGTCAGCACAAACATTTTCCCATTGGTACTAAATTCAGAGGAGGTTCAAACATTTCAGTTGAAAATGCTTCGAATGTGCCAAACCATCTTTTATGCTATTATAAATCAGAAGGCTTTGGAAGCTTTCTCATCAGATACTTGTACATTAAGAAGGATGATTCTCATTCAAATATCCTCTAAACCCTGAGGAAGTGAACCTGGATACACACAAGAACCAGGATGGTCTGGAACCTGACTGCCCTTCCAACTTAATGCCTTCCTGCTCTCCACTTTCCACTAAATGTACACAGTTGACAAATATCAAACCACTTGATGTTCTGTATCTCCACACCTTCAACTGTTTTGTGAAGACTCTTTTGACTGTCAGTTAGAAAAGTCAATTTAAGCTACATCAAGAGAAACAACTTTAAAAAAACAAAAAATAAAAACACATTAAATACTCATCCTACAATTCCAAATCCAGTTGAGATAACATCTATTAAAATTTGGTTATGGATCATTCTAGATTTTATCCACACGTGTGTACACACCCACATGCACAAAGTATTTATTCGTGTGGGATGATAATATCTATGTTGCTTTTTCAATGGCTTTTTTTTTTTCACTTAGTGGATAGTTTCCCAAGAGAATATTAAAGAATAAAGTAGACGTCTACATTATTTTCTAATGGTTGCATTGCATTCATGTATATTTAGGATGGTTCCATTTTCAGTGGGAATTTATGGACATTATCCAGACATATGGCACCAAAAAAACCAAGAAAAGTTAAAAAACCATCAGCAAGAATAGCGGAACCAAGGAAACTCTGCAACAGGAACCCTTTGATTTTCCTTCCAGGGATTTGTGATTAATATTTCTTTCAGTTTAGGTTCTCTAGAGAGGATCAGATCAGTCCAACTGAGGACAGGTGTTAACTCTTTGTCCCATTTGGTTTGACCAGAGGACACATAGGAAAAAAATAATAACTGCCATGACCCAACACCGGAGTGAGAAGCCCAGCCCCCGACTCATTTGATTTTGCTTATGGTGCTTACACAGTATCTTCGCACCTCCATGGAAAGAGTTGTGATGCAGTAGTGTCTAAAGCCTTCAGTAATGAATTGTCCTCCTCTCATGTCACTCCCTTTACTTGTTTTATAAGGGTGGACATAAAGTTTAAATTTAAACTGCACATGAACTTTGTGTCCACCCTGTAGAACACTGTGTGCTAAATAGAAATATTTTTATGGTATCAGGCCCTAACATTCAGGCTGAGAGTGGGCAGCCTGTGGAGCTGCAATGAAGGGAGGGGACACAGGGAAAGGACTCTGCGTGAGACCTGAGTCATAGCTCCTCGAGTTTAGAATCCCACACCCTCCCTGCCATCATGTTCTCAAGCTCCAGACCGACACGGCCAGTTGCTCACCAACACCTCCCCCTAGACATCCAACCGACACTTCCAATCGGCATTTCCAACACTGAATTTATCTCCTTCTCACAAACTTCTTCTGGGTTATCTCAATTAACAGCATCTCCAGACAAAGCCTCCCTCACTTTTATTTTTCAGTCAGGTGGCCAACTTGTGTCAGCGCTTCCTCCGAGGCATCTGAGTCACTCTACTTTTCTCTATCCCATTGCAACTGTCCTGGTACAGGTGACTGTCTTCTCAAGCCTGGAGGAGAGCAGCTCCTAACTCCTCTAACTCATCTCCTGCCTCTAGTCTTACTTCCTGCAATTAACTCTTGACCCTGCAGCCTGTGCAAGCAAAACTGATCACTTCTTCTCTTGCAAATAATCTCTCTTCAGAATAAAGCTTAAAGGCCCCAGCACAGCACAGCAGAAGGTAGCATTGCATAGCCTGCAAGGCATCTCAGGAATTGTCTGCTCCTTCTATCCCAACCTGTCCATCCTCCTCCCTCATTAACCTATCTCTGTTTTCTTATAGCTCCCTGATCTTTTTGCCTGTAGAGCACTGGTTCTGAACCTTGACTACACATTAGAATCACCTGGAATCATCTTTAAAAGCTCCTGCTACCAAGGCCATCCTAGACCAGTTAAATCAGAAACTCTGGGGGATGAGACCCAGGCATCAATATGTTTTTGAGTTTCCAAGATGATTCCAATGTGCAGTCAAGTTCGGAAGCCTTTGCGAACCTGAGCATATGTTAACTTTCTCACCCTGAGCCAGTTCCCTCCCCACCTTTGGCTTATTCATCCACCTCCACTCCCACCCCCAGGCTGCCTGGCTCCCGCTCATCCCACAGAGCTTATCCTACAACCACTTTGGCTAGGAAGCCTTTCTTGACTGTAGAGAATAAGTTTGGTGAAGAGATGGACAGCTTTGAACAGTGACACTCTCGCAGGTCTCCAAATTCATATTTATAAGCTATCCTGTGAGCCATTTGATATCTATGTAATAAACATTTTCAAGACTCAGTTGGGGCCAGGCATGGTAGCTCAGGCCTGTAATCCCAGCACTTTGGGAGACTGAGGCAGAAGGAAAGCTTGAGGCCAGGAATTTGAGACCAGTCTGGAGGCTGGTCAGGAGGCCCCATCTCTACAAAAGATTTTAAGATTAACTGGGTATAGTGGTGTTCACCTGTAGTCCCAGCTACTCAGGAGGCTGAGGCAGGAGATTGCTTAAGCCTGAGTTGTTTGAATCAGCAGTGAACAATGGTTTTTATCATTACACTCCAACCTGGGCTACACAGTGAGTTCCTGTCTCAAAAAAAAAAGAAAATAAAAAAAACAGAGAGCCTCATTTGTGTCTACCAGCCTAATAATATCCAAATATTCATTGATTGCATTAACTACCACTCTTGGGTTTTGTGCTAGGTGATTTGTCCGCATTATGTAATATATTCCTTTTAATAATTTTCAGTAGATATTCAAATCCCACTTTGCTGCTGAGAAAACTGAAGTTTGGAGAGTTCAACAAATTTTCCAAATCCATCCAAAAACTATAAAACAGATACCAACGTGAATTAGAAAAACACAAAATAAAACATTTCCCAGTTTTCTTTGAACATCAGAATAAATGGAAAGCTTTCAAATCTTTTAAGCCAAGTAAGGTTTTTTAAACGTCTATTTTTAAAAGGTCTGATGCTATGGGAGGAACTGTTCAGCAGGTCAGAAGAATAATAAACAAAAATACTGGAAAGAGCAACAAACGACGTTATGACATACAACAGTGTTCCTGATAAGCAAATTAAGATTCCAACAAGAAAACTACCAATGCGCTGATTTTGCAAAAATTGGAAAACAGTTATTAAAGCATGCTTAAGGGGGGTGCATTTCAAAAGCCATAGTTAGGAACAACAACTTGAACAGAATTTCTAGACGTCTGAATGGCACAGACCCCTTGATATCTACTGCACGGCTGGCAGACGTCAGGTTTCAGAACCAGAACCCACACCACGCCCTTTGTATTCACTCCCCCTCTCTCTCGCCCCTCCTCCCTTAACTGCTCACAATCTCTCTATTTTTCCAGCTTGTTCTGTGTGCTCACCTCCTTGTCATTACCATAAATAATCAGCAAGATAGAACCTGTGTGGTACAAGGGCCACACCTTGGCTGTGTTGTGAGCAACCGCTTGAAACGGTAGTACCCTAAACATTTGCACACTTCTCGCCGCAATGCCCCCTATTGAAGTGTTTCATAACAAGTTAATGCAATAGGTGAAATAGCTGAACACCTCTTCATGGTTAATACCCGACCTGAAAGTTACCTTTCTCTGTCAATTGAAGTGCTGACCAGCTGAAACACTTGACTGCAGGCCCACGATGGTTTTCACTGGCAGCTCAGAATGAATTAACAACACAAAACAAGAAAACAATTGTTCTGCCCTAGGGAGGACCGAACAGGGGAAAACAAAAGGTTTTGTTTAGCTGTAAACTATGTAAAAGCAGAGGTACAATACCGGCTTTTGCCAAGGCTAAAGTAAAGCCATCAGCAATGGGACTTGAGGGCTCATACCATCCAGTAAAACAAAAGGAAAAACAATACTGAGGTATTGTAAACAGTAAGGTGGGCAAGAAAGCTCCCATCCTGAGTTTCTGTGGTTCCTCCTATTTTCACTGCACTCAAGCCTTCAGCAGATGTTAATCCTCCCCTCCTTGTGTTCTGTTGAGTATTCTGTGGGTCTTCCCAACCACAAGACAATTTTTCATCCCCTTCCTTCCCAAAGAAAGTCTGAGAATATTGAGTATGTTAGAATGCGTTGCCAGTATTGGAGAGATGCCAAACTCTGATAACCAAGCCACTAATTCCACCTGCCCCCACCACACACGAGGTCTAGGGTGTACAGAAAGGACAACATTATACTACTAGATGAAACTGTATAAACCAGACAGATCCTTTAACTTAAGAGTGAAGAGACTGAAGGTCAGAAAGAGAATTAATTCGCCTCTTTAAACTCACATTAGTTACTGGAGAACTTAGGATAGGATCCAGATCTCATGAATTCCAGTCAAGTCTATTTTCCCACTTCTAATTATTGTAGTAAATTAACTTTGTTTGCAGAATTTCACGACACCTTCTGAAATAGCTGATGACATCTTAGCTATCACAAAACTAGGGGTAGGGCCACAGCCTAAGAAGAGCCCAAACATTTTAGTTGAATTTTTTAGAATTTAAGTTTATTCTGGGCTTCTTCACAAACCTCACTGATATAATTTTTTTTTTTTTAATATCTGGGTTTTGGTGGCACAATCTCTACTGGGTAATCTGTGGCTTATCATAGTTTTGCAATGCTATTTCAACTGTGGATTTTCCTTTGATATGCCACTGTCATTCTTTCCACATGACTAACCCTTGTACTCTGTGTTTTCAAACGAGATGGTGCAGCTTCTCTAGAGGAACGACTGAGTAACTGGAAGATTCACCTGCTTACCTAAGATAGTTGACATTCACTCTCTGTGTGTTATGAAGTTCTTCTGAGCTCAAGTAGCTGGCCTTAGAATAAACCCAGTAGGGCCTAATTAATTCTGATCATTTAAGAGCTCTGGTATCAGCTTTACTTATAACATTTTTGCTAAACATCAAATAAGCCATTTCTTTTCTTCTTTGGTGCTCTGTGACTAGCTGAGATTGATGTGAGCTTCATGAGGTCAAGTCAGAGTTGTTCTTACCTGGCAGTATTTAATTCAATAGCGTGTCTGCGACATACCAGGTAAGTTAAGCACTAACGCCGTAAGTACGCGTGATGGCTGTGCCCCAAATGCAATTTCAGAATCACCAGTGTTCAGGGTACCCAGCAGGAACCACAACATGTTACTGTAATTAGTCCCACCCTATGCCCTGGCCAATCATGCTAGTTGTTGGATCCAGACCTCAACTTTACAGTGGGAATTATATCTACCATCCGCCCCCATTTCTAAGATTACATCTAAGTAAAAATACTGGGTGCTTGTCGTATGAATTATAAGCTCCTTATGTGCAATGACCAGGAGGTATTTAACTTCGACTTCTTAGTGACTCACACCTAGATGCTTTATTAATAAATTTGAATAAATAAATAAAGGAGTAAGAAATGAACAAATGTGCTCTGAATCCCTCCCATACAAGGATAATCCTATTGATACTGAACCTTTATTAAACCAATTTTCCTCTCCTGTGATAATTATTTCCTTGCCTTTTCCCTAACTGCAACTCCCTTTCTTTACCTCCGTCGCAAAAGAAACTGTCCCTTTTGGGCTATGGTTTACGATTATAGGGAATTGCAAGGCTTATAGAAGATGCTGGTCGCACATGTCAAAGTAATAAGGTACCAATTGACATACTCTAATAAATTATGGGATATGTACTGGGAACAATGATCAGAATTTCATTTGGCATGCAAAACTGACATTGTCCATTAAGAGATTGCCCAGGGACAGAACACTGAGCTGGGGGCAGAATAGAATTCAAAAGAACTAGAAGACTAGAAGACTCTAAAAGAACTAGAAGTATAATACTAGATGGTGTTAAAGTAGAGGTGAGCATCTACGCGTGACCGCGGAGGCATTGGAGACCTTCCCAGCTGCAGCCCCCTGCAACGAGCTCTGGATTGTTGATGGTTGCTTAGCAACCACAATCTCTTCCACCTGCCCATTTCAGTTGCTTGTAAAGGATTTCTGGCTTCTCACTTTTTTCTTTTACCTTTTAGAACTGCCTTTGATATTCACGTATTAACCTCATTCAAATGTCACTAAAAGTACTATTTGTTCGGAAAGCCAAATCCCATTCAAGATAGTTCAGGGGCTATGGAAAGTTGAATGTCACTGACCCCACAGACACAGGGACGATAGCTAAGGCAGGGTTCTTTAAATGTATAAATCCACCTCTAAATTCTGCTTGTAGAAATTGAATGCAAGGAAATATTTGGAAACTTGCTTAACTGATCTCCCTAGTGTGTGTGTGTGTGTGTGTGTGTATAATTATTATTATTTTTGAGACAGAGTCTCACGCTATCACCCTGGGTAAAGTGCCACGGCTTCACTGTTCACAATAACCTCAAACTCCTGGGCTTAAGTGATTCTCTTGCCTCAGCCTCCAAGTAGCGGGGACAATATGTGCCCACCACACCACCTGGCTATTTTTGTTGTTATTGTCATCATCATTGTTGTCATTATTGTTTAGCAGACCTGGGCTAGGTTCAAACCTAGCAAGCTGGGCTAGCCACAGCTCTGGTGCATGTGGCTGGTGCTGTAACCACTACCATCCGCCCCCATTTCTAAGATTACGTCTAAGTAAAAATACTGGGTGCTTGTCAACCAGCTCTGTCAACTTCAGAGTTTTACCTTTCCACATAAGGAGCACACCAGCATGTGGCTGGTGCTGTAACCACTCAGAGCTATGAGCACTGAGCCCTAATATATATTTTTTAAAAACTGGAAGCAACCTTAAAGTAATACCTAATGGTTGGCTAAGTACATGATAATCCATCCATCCAGACGTACAGTGGGTACCACACAATGGCCACCAAGACAGAAGATGGAAGGGAAAAAGGCAGAGCAAGGCTGCTGAAATAAAAACTGCTCAGACTCAAATATGAAGTGGAATTAAGGAGCAAAAGCAGCCGGGTTCAGCAGCTCATACCTGTAATTCTACACATTGGGAGGCCTGGGCAGAAGGATATTTTGAGCCCAGGGTTTTAAGACCAGCCTGAGCAAGAGTGAGACCTGGTGTCTCCAAAAAATGCTAAAATTAGCCAGGAATCCTGGTGGGTGCCTGAAGTTCCGACTGCTTGGGAGGCTGAGGCAGGAGGATTGCTTGAGCCCAGGAGTCTGAGGTTGCTGTGAGCTATGATGAAGTGACTGCATCCAGCCTGGGTGACAGATTAGACCCTGTGAAGGAAGCAAGGAGGGGGGACTAAGGAGGGAGGAAGGGAAGAAAGGGAAGAAAGAAAGGTAAAACTCTGAAGTTGAATACATCGGGGTTGGAATTCTAGGTCCATCATTTGGTTTCTGGGTGTTATTCAGGGTTACTTGGGAGGCTAAGGCAGGAGAATAAAAAAAAAAAAAAGAACTGTGAGTGAATCATTAAGTGAGCTCATTCTTTACACCCACCTGGGTGGATCTTTTGACCTGATGCGGGGACTACCCTCCAGAGACATGCAAAGCTAGCATGCTAGTTTAAATAATCTCCTCAGTTATAAAATAAATAAATAAACAGACGTTAACATTCTTGTAAGATCTGTAAACAATGAAAAGCAAACAAGTGAGCCTCGGTTGCTCCATAATCACTATCTGTAAGCTCTGAAGATGTCACCACGCTGTGGGCTGACCGAGACTCACATGACACCTGCCTTTTCCTTCCCATTCCTAGTCCTCTAATTCTATTTCGAAAAGCAAGGTGTCATCCAGGAGCTACGGCCTTAATTATGACCTTGTAGTTTTCCTGCTCTGACAGGTAACATGGACCCGCAGACACTTCTCTGCATCCTTCATTGGAGAAGATCCAGTTCTGGGATATCACCGAAGGCTAATTGGATTGTAAAGTCAAGGAGCATCACCTGTGTGATATGCTCCAGGTTACCACTCAGGGTGAGATATTCCATCAAATGTGTATATGACACACATAAGCACCAATTTGACCTTTGGGAGACTGACAGAGAGAATTAAAATCTAAGCCCTTAGCCCCGATGTTTGGGGTGCACCAATGACAAGACAGTAACAATAAAGAGAATAATGTAACTTTTGTGCCACACCATGCAATTTATAAAAGGCTTTGTGGTCTTACTATCTGAGTGTTGAGAATCTTTGTTTTATTTTGTATGATTTCTGCTAATCAAAAAGAAAAGAAAAAAGACAAACATTAATAAATTGCTTGCCCAAATATACAGACGTGAACTGCTTTAGTTCCAGTGCTCTATTCATTAAACGATGTTCATGTCCTCCAGTCTAACAGTTTCACTACAAAAGGTTATTTAACACAATTAATATATAGGAAGTAAATATTATTAGCTCATTGAAACCTTTGGTGTTGATGCTAAAATTAAACATGACAGTTCCTTTATAGAAGGTTTTGCTGAAATGGGTGTCAAGGAGCTAATTTATTGAGGCTCAAAGTTGGAGGGAACCTCCTATCATGGATCTTTTTTCTTTTTTATTACGTCATAATACACATAGATCATGAATACATTTATGCATATGTGGGGTACAATGTGTTAATTTTATTATACAATCTGACGTGGTTACATCAAACCAATCAACATAGCTTTCACCTCATTTACTTGATTATTGTGTTAAGACATTTATGTTCTACACTTGACAGATGTGACTTGTACCCTTGTAATATGCTCCATAGGTGGGGTCCTGTCTTATACCCTCCCTCTATCAAAACTACGCCCTCCCCTCCCTTCCCACTCCCTTTCTCTCCTTCATCTTGGCTGTAATTGTGTTCTGTCTTTCATAAGAAAGTGTGACTAAATAAAAGTTGGTTTCATAGAAGTACTGAGTACGTTGGATACTTTTTCCTCCATTCTTGAGATATTTCACTCAGGAAGATCTTTTTTTGTTTGTTTGTTTTTTAATCACAGATGTGTGATCTTGATGTGTCCAGGCAGAGGTATTATTCATTGGTTGCACTAATCTTTTCTCAAGAGGCGGGTAGAAAAAATAAACGACTATACTGAACACAATGATCCTACTGCAAAGTTTCCTTTATGAGGAAATGGAAAGTTTTGTATAAAACCTTCCATCATAATTAAAGGGGTGGTGATAAAATTCCCATCGGATTATATAGGGAGAGATGCAGACCCAATAGTAATTACATAGCATGTTTTAGTAACACTCTACCGCCACTAATTAGATAGTCAAAATACCCTCTCCATTAGGCAGGGTGAGTTTTGCCATCCTTATTTTCCCTGGGAAGAAGTAAGTATGCAGAGTGTTTCTAGGACGTGCCCCACGTCAGGCAGGTGAGTCATGGTAAGCTGAGGTTAAAACGCACAGCTCTGACTCTGTTCTTCCTAGAAGTTGCTACACTTCTTTCCAAGTTCTTATGTTAAAACATTGCTCTTCATGGTTCACAATTATTATCATTTCTGATTAAATGTTTTTATTAAAAACATTGAACACTTATGTTTACAGTCCATTTCTTCTGCTACTTTCAGAACTTGGTAGACATCCACAGGACAGCCTGTCATGATTCTACGGCCAGGGGTCTATTTTCCATTTATTTGTTTATTTATTTATTTATTTATTTTTTAAACAGAGTCTCACGTTGTTGCCCTGAGTAGAGTGCCAGGCATCATCACAGCTCACAGCAACCTCAAACTCTTGGGCTCAAGCTATTTTCTTGCCTCAGCCTCCCCAGTAGCTGGGACTACAGGCGCCTGCCACAACGCCCGTCTAGTTTTTCTATTTTTAGTAGAGATGGGGGTCTCGCTCTTGCTCAGGCTGGTGTTGAACTCCTGAGCTCAAGCAATTCACCTGCTTAGGGGCCTCCCAGAGTGCTAGGCTTACAGGCATGAGTCCACCACATCTGGGCCAGGAGTCTATTTTCTGATAGATGTAGAGGAAGATAAAGAAGATGACTGGAAAGAAGTTGAAAAAGTAATGACATTTATCTTCTAGGGTATGTGTACATATACAACACATGGGTGTGCATGTACCTATCCTAGATTGTGAAAACACGCATACACACTCACACATGCCTTAGGGAACCTGTGTCTCTTAGAAGGTACTAATGACTACTTCAAAGTGCAATTACTGGGGACTGAAATGAAGGCACCCCCAAAATACCCGTGGAACAAACTAGATAAGAGTTAGCAGCTGCCTTAGCTGGAAGGATTTTGGCTTTGTTTCCATTGTTGGCACGCTCCTTTAACCCCTGAAAACATTTTGATGATGATACCTAACCGGAGAAGTCAGTGGGGTGTATTTCAGGAGCACTAGTTTCAGAGACTGAGAACTGGTATTTAAGGCCCAGCTCCAGCAGGTAACCTTGGGGAAAGCCCTTAACTACTCGCTTTCCTCAGATGGAAAATGAAACAGGTTAGGGAACACAACAAGATGCTATAATTCTTCACACAGGACATTTATGGATGCATAGCACAGCTGGTACTGGGCCCTGCCCGACCACTGGGCCCCAGCCTTTGTCCCAATTTCCTGAATCCTTCACCCACCCCACAGCTACTCTCTGACCCCCTGCAGTACGAGGATCAAATATAATACACAGGAATTCTCTATAACCTGAAATGTTAGAGAGGGGGGATGTAAATATTTGTTGTTTCCAAAGGGGAAATGGTTGGTACGAGTGAGTTAAAACTGAAAGGAATTTAAAAAACCACACCCATGATAGCCAATTAGAAACCAGCAAGCAATCACTGAAATTCCTGTGGCTTCTAAGATGGAGCGTATATTTCAGTTAACCTTGAATGCAATTTCGTTTCCTTCAGCCCCTAATAGAAATGTGAATTTTCTAGATGCAGGACAAAAATTGATTTTACTTAATTTTTTAAAAACACAGATCATGCCTTGTTCAAAATCTCCAGCAATATATCACAAAATGTGCCCTGGAGTTCACATCCATTGCTGGAGAGAAGGTAACATATGACTCCCAGAGAACATAACACATCTTCAGTATCAGAGTGTGGAGAACATTTAACCTTATATGGCATTTCCTTTCCTTTTATCTTGCAAGCTGTGAGAGGTTTTGAAATGATAGGAAAGCAATAAGGATAGCAAACCCTCACGCTGAGGGCTGGGTGCCAGGTTTTGTTCCAGGCACTTTGCATGTATTGAGTCACTAGATTTTCACAATAACCCTTTGAAGCAAATGCACCCATTTCACTCATTTTATGAGGGCAAAAAGTGAGGCTCAAAGTCACACAGCTAAGAAGTGGCAGAGCTTTAGGATTTGAATGCAGGTCGTCTGGCTCCCGTCTGGGCTCCTAACCATGGCCTGATACCACCACTGCTCACAGAGGGAATGTGATGACTCTCCAAATCTGGTCAGTGCTGACCTTTCACGTTTTCCTGCTTACTTTCTTCTTTGTGTGGTGCCCAGGAGTTTATACACGGAACAGAGAAAGGTGGCCCCTGCTTCATGCCCATTGCCCTTCACAGTATTTCCAACCAGCCAACCTGAGTTGGGAAAGTATTGGTTTCTTCATCAGCGGCACAGTGTCTTTGAAAATGTATGCCTGCAGGCTCGGCACCTACAGCTCAATCGGCTAAGGCGCCAGCCACGTACACCTAAGGTGGCGGGTTCGAATCCCCAGCCCGGACCCGCCAAACAACAATGACGG
>NW_003852465.1:1014424-1018065 GCF_000181295.1 Otolemur garnettii
CATGGTGTACATATACCACAGTTTGTTGATCCATTCGTGGATCGATGGGCACTTGGGCTTCTTCCATGACCTGGCAATTATGAATTGGGCTGCAATACATCAGGGACATTCTTTACCTTTAATTGCAAGATAAAATAAAAAGGAAAGTACTGTTTGGGATTCCAAACTAAATCTACCTGATTTTATCATGATTCTTTGTCATCATAAATAAACTCTTTGATTCAAAAATTATCTTCTTTTCAGGGTGTGCATTCTCTGATGGGCTTTGCAATGGTGATCACTAGCAAGAGTGTTACTGGCACTGTTTTTGTATGATTTAAATAGTGGATTTAAGAGTTAACATTTAAGAATTTCTTTCTTTCTTTTTTTTTTTTTTTTGAGACAGAGTCTCAAGCTATTACCCTGAGTGGAGTGCTGTGGCATCACAGCTCACAGCAACCTCAACCTCTTGGGCTTATGCGATTCTCTTGCCTCAGCCTCCCAAGTAGCTGGGACTACAGGCACCCACCACAGTGTCCGGCTATTTTTTGGTGGTAGTTGTCATTGCTGTTTGGCAGGCCCGGGCTGGATTTGAACCTGCCAGGTCTGGTTTATGTGGCTGGCACCCTAGCTGCTGAGCTATAGGCACTGAGCCAACATTTGAGAATTTCTATAATATCTCACACTGCCGCATAGCAAACTCTTTGCATCAGGAAAAAAAATCTGCATTTTTCTAACTGCTCTTCATGTTTGTTAGAATAGGATTTTAAACATTTTTTGAAGTCCTTAATTTTCCTTCTTTTTTTTCACTCTTTTAAATGCCGGGTCATTTTAAGCATACTGAAAAGCTAAAGCAACGTTTTATTGGGCTGGTTAATGGTTAGTGTGACGTGTACCAGTCAGTGATTTTGGAGTTGTGAAATAGACTTCCTTTTGCAACAGAGCTATTCAAGCGCCATTTAAAGCGCATAGATCATTAAAGTATTCAACAGGCTTTTGGTTCAGGTCAAGGTGTTGTTCTAGACATGGGGACACTGCAGCGAATAAAAACTTCTGCTCTGTGGAGCTTATATTTGGTGGGGGCGGTCATATCAACAGAGTAATCAGCTCTTAGGTTTCCATTAAAAAAATGAGGTTTTTTTGCTGTTGTTGGGTTCTGAATATTTGTGTTCCTCCAAAATTCCTATGTTCAAACCTAATCCCTAAAGTGATAGCATTAGAAGATGGGACGTCTGAGAGGCGATGAAGTCACCAGCACAGAGCCTTCCTGGGGCTGGGATAGGGCCCTTTGGAAAGAGCCTTGAAGAAACTCCTTAGCCCATTTGCCTTTCTGCCTGTGAGGCACCGTCTCTGAAGCAAAGACCAAGCCCTCAGCAGACGCTGTGTCTCCTGATGCCTATTCTTAGACTTCACAGCTTCAGAATTATAAACAATACATATCTGCTACCCGGTCTAGCGTATTTTGTTACAGCAATCTGAACGGCCTCCTATATATACATTAAGGTGAAACCATTGACCTTGTCTAGGAGCACATGTCCATGAAATGGCATTTGGACATAGAGGATGTGCTTGCCTGAGCTCCGGTACTCTACTATCTAATCTGTGGTCTTACGTCTGTTTTCCTGGGATGGAAACTGCTTTTTTTTGAGACATACTCTGTCACCGTGGGCACAGTGCCATCTCAAACTCTTGGGCTCAAGGACCCTCTTGCCGCAGTTTTGCTATTTTTAGTAGAAACGGGGTCTTGCTTTTGCTCAGGCTGGTTTCTAACTCCCAAGCTCAAGCAATTCACCTGCCTCAGCCTCGTACAGTGCTAGGATTACAGGCGTGAGCCACTGCACCAGGCTGCATTCCTCTTTTTGATCAGATTATTATGGGGGTTCGGTATTTCTCAACTAGGGCCATTTTCGCTATTTGGGGTGGAATAATATGTCTTCGTGTTAGACTGTCCCAGGTTTTAAAAGACATCTAGCATGCTTGGAAACATGTACAGCATATTAAAAACTAATAGTGACTTCTAGTCTTTGTGACAACTCAAACAACCCCCATATTCCCAAACACCCACAAGGGCTGTTTAGGTTGGAAAATCACTGGATATTACATATTCCCTTGATTTTTTTTGTTTGTTTTTCTTATGGTACTACTACTACTTACAGAGAACAGGCAGATGGGACTGGAAATCTTAGGCAGGTTACACGTATTGGGGGAGTATCTGAGAAAAGTAGAAGAGGAGAAAGAAGGCAGAGAATGAGATATCTAGCTTGAAGTTCAGAAGTTCAAGCCGTTCTGGTTGATGACAAAGTTCAACTGTGGCCTTGGAAGGGAATGGCTCATGTGGGTGGGGACGAATCTCATTAGAGATGAAAAGGTCAAATAATGAAACGACCATGTTGTTAGATGAGTTATTCTCATGGACGACGAAAAGGACTCAGGGTAAGGGCAGGATGGCCATGAAGGAGAAACTACATTAGGTAATAGATCTTTAAAACAGGAACCTGGGGCAGCGCCTGTGGCTCAAGGAGTAGGGCGCTGGCCCCATATACCGAGGGTGGGGGTGGGGGAGTGGGTGGGTTGGAGCCCACCTGGGCCAAAATAAAAAAAAAAAATGAACCTGCCATGTGGCATTTTAAAAGCTATTCAACATCTCTAATAGTCAGGAAAATATAAAGTAAAAAAATAATTAGGTTCTTTTTTTTTTTTTTTTGCCAGTTTGATAAATATTAAAAGATTGATACTATTACAGGAGGCAAGCAGCCACTTATGGGTCACTTTAGGAAATGCTGTCAATTGTTTTGGAAAAAGATCTGGCAATGTATATTACTTTTTCCATCCTACTTTTGAAAAGCTATTCTGCAGAAATATAGTTACTAGGATGAAAGCCATATGTACAGTTTTTTTCTTGTTTGTTTGTTTGTTTGTTTTGAGACAGAGTTTCACTTTGTCCTCCTCGGTAGAATGCTATGGAGTCATAGCTCACAGCAACCTCAGAATTTTGGGCTTAAGTGATTCTCATGCCTCAGCCTCCTGCGTAACTGTGACTACAGGCATCCACCACAACACCCGGCTATTTTTAGAGATGGGGGTCTCACTCTTGCTCAGGCTGGTCTCAAACCTCTGAGCTCAGGCAATCCACCTGCCTCAGCCTCCCAGAGTGCAAGGATAACAGGCATGAGCCACTGCACCCGCCCTTACAAAGTTGTTTATCACAAGCTTGATAAAAACTGGAAATAATTAAAATACCCATCAACAGTGGACAGAGCATACATGGTAGTGGAATGATCGGCTCCTACCAAAAAGAACAAATTGAAATAAGTGTTTTAAGAAAAAAATACATGTAATATATTAAGTAAAAATTACAGAATTATATGTGAGGTAAACAGTAAATGGTAAATCAAGTCTATACTTGCTGGTATGAAGAAGGAGAAAGGGATGTAAGAATACTCTTCACTGTGTTCACACAGGACACAGGATCCAAGAGAGGAGAGAGAGAGTCTGTGTGCTTTCCCTGCACATCTGAACTTCTTCTTGCTTGTTGTACGACTACTTTTTTTCTTTTTTCTTTTTGAAACAGAGCCTCAAGCTGTCCCCCTGGGTAGAGTGCTGTAGCATCACAGCTCACAGCAACCTCCAACTCCTGGGCTCAAGCGAGTCTCCTGCCTCAG
>NW_003852465.1:1018177-1025254 GCF_000181295.1 Otolemur garnettii
AACCCGCCACCTTAGGTCTATGTGGCTGGCGCCTTAGCTACTTGAGCCACAGGTGCCAAGTATGTATGACTACTTTTAACATTAAAAATAAAACTGTGGTGGTGAACAAACAATCTATTTCCTCAAAAGAACTTAAAACTTCATAAGAGTAGGAGAAGTATATAAACAGTGCCAAGAGGCCAAGCAACTGAGGAGCCTTGAAAGAGGTTTCTACATCATTAAAAATAAATAAGCTACTGCGGGTAGAATCTGTGCAAAGAGCTCTAAGAATTTTTCTCACACCTAATAATATTTTTAAGAAAAAATACACTATTCAGGTTTTAAATCAGATGTTCACAGGAGGTTTTGCTACAATGAGACCTACCTCATGGAGAACTGTCCTCTTTATGTGTGTTAGGTCTTCATTCCAACATTTTTTTTTAATTGCTTTAGAAAGTTGTACTCTCTAGTCTGGTAACAATCGAAAAACAGTATTCAGAATGTAACAGGCACACTCGGGCACCTGTCTTATTTTATTGCCTGAGAAGTGTCCTTGAACCTCTTCGCAGGGTCTCTAGATATTGCCCGGAACCAGTGTCATGTTTCACCAAGGACAGCGCATCTATACAGTATTATGTGTCATGAAGACAGATAACAAAAAATAAGGAACAGGAGGCCTATGGGAGGAATTCATCTTCCTAACCCAAGGTGATGAAGAATTGACCCATGCGAATGGTGTGCTCTGCAGGAGCTGGGATATAAAACCACTCCTTCAGCAAAATTGTCATAGTTTACTGTTTTTTTTCCCTCCACCCATCTTGAGCTAATGTATTACGGTAGGAGCTGTGAACCTGGGAGTCATCTGGGAACTCCACCCCTTACTTCCAGTTCCACAAGAACAATAAGTAGGTGGATAGGTGTGCAGCAGGGTGGTGGCCCTGTCACATCTGTCATGTCCTTGCCAGGCCAGTTGTTGAGCCAACAGAAGGTTGCAACCCTACAAGGAATAAAGGACAATTTCTACCCACCTTATTATCTTCAATTATACGCAATTAGAAAGTTCACTTGTCCCAGGACACTGTAAGGGCGCTGACTTTGGAATCAAATCCTGGATGTATAGTTTCTAATAGTCTGACTTAGAGTGTTACTTTGTCCTTCTGTTCCCCATTTCTTTGCTTATAAAAATAAGGATTATACTATAGTCATAGAGCTTTTGTAAAGATTAAATGAAAAAATATGTTAAAAGCTCCTAGCACAAAGCGCGCTCAGGAAACATTGACCTCCTATTTTCTTACTCAACCTATTTCATCATTTTGACCCTGGTCTCTCGTTTGATTTTTGTCTCACTGCCCAGTTCACTTTCTGTCCTTCCTTGCCTTGTTTTTTCTCAAATGTATCCCCACACACACACACACCCGGTACAATTGTGACTTTTTTTTTTCTTCCTGAAATATGAGGTCTGGCAATCAAGTGCACAAAGTCTTCCTTGAAAAAGTGTGACAGACCTCCCAGCTGAACATTGCCATGCTCACTTTCAGAATCCTCCACTGGGCCATCTGGTAACTGCAGTGATATTCAGCAATAAGGTCTGGAGCACTTTTTCTAGGATGAGTTCATGAACTTCATTGTTAGACTCTGAATGTGAGGGCATATCTCTTTTAGTAAAAACTCTAGTTGTAGAGTATCTTCTTTAATTCACATCAAATAACATAACGTCCAAAATAAATCCACATATTTACTTTTTTTTTTGAGACAGATCTCACTATGTTGCCCTGAGTAGAGTGCTATGGCGTCACAGCTCACAGTAACCTAAAACTCCTGGGCTTAAGTGGCATCACAGTTCACAGCAACCTCAAACGCTTGGGCTTAAGTGATTCTCTTGCCTCAGCCTCCCAAGTAGCTGGGACTACAGGTACCCGCCACAATGCCTGACTATTTTTTCTTCCAGGTGTCATTGTTATTTAGCTGGCCCAGGCCGAGTTAGAACCTGCCAGCCCCTGTGTATGTGGCTGGTGCCCTAACCACTGAGCTACGGGAGCCGAATCCACATACTTACTTTAACATGTACAATCTCTAAGTTTGAAATATCTCAGGTAGATTTTAATTTAAAGCAATCTCTTAACTTTGAACACCAATTCATTCTAAAATATTCCAAAGTAGGATATATACAAAGTATGCAAAGAGGTGGCCATATTTACCTAGAATCTAATAGGAGCTATGATGTCATAATTGAAAAACACTCTTAAGTAAATATCATAACTATTAAAAGTATAGAGTAAAAATTTAAACCATTATCAACGAAAGGTACCCCATCCAGAAAGAACATTTTAAATTTATTCATCTGCTTTTCACATATACATAACCAGAGTCCTTATGTCTGGAAAGATGTTTTGTATGCCTCTGTTTGTTATTTGCTCCTTGTATTATTTTCTCATATAAGAAATGTTACTTTGATACTTTTGAGAACAATCCAGACCCCAGATAGTTCTGTCACACAAATGCTGGTGGCAGTAATAGTTTCTGTGGCTTATATCTGTACTAGAGAGGCCTGGATATCCAGAAACTCCATAGTTAACAGTCCAACATCATGGAAGCAGTGACACATATTCTCATCCTTAAGTTACGTTTTATGGGCTCTGCGCCAGCCACATACACCTAAGGTGGCGGGTTCAAATCCCCAGCCCAGGCCCACCAAACAACAATGATGGCTGCAACCAAAAAATGGCCAGGCGCTGTGGCGGGTGCCTGTAGTCCCAGCTACTTGGGAGGCTGAGGCGGGAGGCTGAGGCAGGAGACTTGCTTGAGCCCAGGAGTTGAAGGTTGCTGTGAGCGTGATGCCATGGCACTCTACCCAGGGGGATAGCTTGAGGCTCCATCTCAAAAAAAAAAAAAAGTTACATTTTATGAAAAGACACACACAACTCTCCATAAAGTGGTCATTGCTATTGACAAAATTAAACTAATATTTTACAGACACGGAACAAGCCAAATTCTAAAATTAACTGAAACTAATGAGTATCCTGACAAATAGGGAGGAGAGTTTTGTTGTTGCTATTTTTAATAATGATTTAGTGACTTTACATCAATTCTCTGATACTTCACATGAGTTCTTATAAATAGCTCTCACATGCTGTGAAGAGCAGTAATTTTATTGATAGATGGGTCAATCTGTCTTGATTGATTGAATAACTATTTCTTGAGTTTTTACTATGGGCTAGGCAGAAGGCTAGGATAAAATCCAGAGTCCAAACTAAAGCAAATTCCGTAGTTATGGTTCACCTGAAACTGAGGATCTAGTGTAGATGGAAGTGAGAGATTGGAAATAGACATTAATCAAAGAAGAGTAAGATTACAACTGCGGTAAATGTTGCCAAGGAGAAGTAGGTGATGCTGTGAAAATTAAGCTGGAGAAAAGAGTTGGAGAGAGCTTCTCTGTGGGATCGAAGGCAGGACTGGAATCTGAAGACAGAATGAATGAATAAGCCTGGTGAGGAGGCAGAAAGGCAACTACCCGGGCAGGTGGAGCCACCTGGGGAGCCTCTGTGATGGGAGTGAGGATCTCCCATGTCAGGAAAGGAAATGGTACAAGATGAGGTCCAGGAAGGAGGCAATTCAGATGATGCAGGGCCTTGTAGGCCAAATGAAAGATTTTTGTTTTTTCAAGAGTTATTGAGGCCGGGTACGGTGGCTCACACCTGTAATCCTCGCACTTCAGGAAGCCAAGGCAGAAGAATTGCTTGAGACCAGTTTGAGCAACATAGGGAGACTCTAGCTCCAAAAGAAATAGAAAAATTAGCTGAGCATGGTGGTGCAAGCCTGTAGTCTCAGCTACTCAAGACACGGAGGCAGGAGGATCCTATGAGCTCCCAAGTTTGAGGTTGCAGTGAGCTATGATGATGCCGCTGCTGTAGCCTGAGTGACAAAGTAAAAGCCCATCTCAATCAGCCCATCAATAAACACAGGCAAAACCAATGTGGTGTTAGAGGTGAGGGTAGTGGTTATACTAAAAGTGGGAAGTGAGGGGCTAGTGATTGGAAGGTGGCATTGGGTGGACTTCTGCAGTGCTGGCATCCCTCTATTTCTTAACTTGGATTTGTGATAATTCATTGAGCTGGATATTTACATTTTATATCATAATACATAGTACATGTGATAATACACACATATAGGTATATTTGTGTGTGTGATATCATACTTTAAAATATTAATTTTGTTTTTTGAGACAGAGTCTCACTATGTCACCCTTGGTACAATGCTATGGTGTCACAGCTCACAGCAATTTCAAACTCTTGGGCTTAAGTGATTCTCTTGCCTCAGCCTCCCAAGTAGCTGGGACTACAGGCGCCACCACAATGCCCGGCTAAAAATATTAAGGTATTTTTAAAGAGGAGATTGGTAGAGTTATTGAATTGATACAGAGAACTCGTTAGGAAGTAATGGCGATAGTCCAGGTAGGAGAAAATGATTGCTTGGTGACCCTTGTTAATGACGGTGGAGATGGAAAGAAGTGGACTTGAGTGCTCTGGTGTCATAGCTCACAGCAACCTCAAACTCTTGGGCTCAAGAAACCCTCATCCCTCAGTAGCTGGAACCAGAGGCACCTGCCCCAATGCCTGGCTAATTTTTCTCTTTTTAGTAGAGATGGGGTCTCACTCTTGCTCAGGCCGATCTCAAATTTCTGAGCTCAAGCAATCCACCCGGCTAGGCCTCCCAGAGTGCTAGGATTACAGGCGTGAGCCACAGCACCCAACAGAGGGCTATTAATTGGGAGACACAATGAACAGGATTTGGTGGGAATTAGACATGCAGTGTGAAGACTGAGATGTCACAGATGATTCCTACTAGTGAATGAATTGTGCAGGAAAGAGGCAGTCCTCTGGGAGCAGAAACAAAGTATGAAATGGATGAGGAAAAGGGAACCTTTTAATGTTTGGGAGCAGAAAAGTAAAGGGTCAGCCAATGAAAAGCTGTTAAAAAGAAGGAGAGTGGATTGTGCCTCTTCAGAGAGAAGAGAAAATACGAGAACGTAGTTGTACAGAGTAGAAAAGTGACCTAAAGAAGTAGAGAAGGTCCATCAAATGGTGCTGGCAACTCTTTTGAAAATGATCATTACGAATTTGTTTTGCCTCGCAGAGTGACCTGTTCCAGCAACACTTGCCTGCTCTTGTCCAGATATGAAGAGAACCAGTGATTAGGATGACACATGATTGGAATTTTGCCAGATGGGTACGATGGGAATAGTTTTGGGGGGTAACATGGTAGGTCAAAAATAGATCTCTATTTATCACAATAGAGATTGTGATAAAGTCCAATTTGCTATCTCTTCATAGGAAAGAGAATCTTCAATAGGCACCTGTCCCAGAGCTCCCTGAGAGCACAGAAATTCACGAGAGAAGAGAGAAGATGAGCCAGCCTGATGAAGGTCAGAGGTCTCCAGAATTCCTCCACTCCTCTCTTAAGCACACTCTCCAATACTTCTGCAGCCACAGTTACATCTTACCATTTCTTCTTCCCTTTCCTTTTTTTTTTTTTTTTTTTTTTGTGATTTTTGGCCAGGGCCAGGTTGAACCATATGGGGCTGGCGCCCTACTCCTTTGAGCTACAGGTACCACCCTCCTTTTTTTTTTTTTCTTTTGAGATAGAATTTTGCTCTGTTGTCCCACTAGAATGCTGTGGCATCAGCCTCGCTCACAATAATCTCAAACTTCTGCCTCGGTCTCCTGGGTAGCTGGGACTACAAGTGCCAGCCACAACACCCTGCTAATTTTTCTATTTTTATTAGAGATGGGGATCTCACTCTCACTTAGGCTGGTCTTGAACTCCTGACCTCAAGTATTCCAGCCACTTCGGCCTCCCAGAGTGCTAGGATTACAGGTGTGAGCCACCAAGCCAAATGCCTGGAGTCTTTCCTTATCTTTCTCTACATTGTTTTTTTTTCCCCCTAAGTCCCTTTTTTCTCGTTGTGTCCTCTGTCTTTGTGGGGACAATATGGAAAACGCAGTATGAAATGGGCACACTAAGGTTGTGTGGGGCCCCTGGCTAATTTGGGTCTGGAGAAACTGAATTGAGAGGACTCAAGCATGTCAGCTGTTTGGACACTTTATTTCACGTACAATTTCAGGCTTTAGTACCAGTAGGACTCATGACAAAGACAGCAAGTCCATACAATTTCAGGGTGTTACCATCTAGCATTTGGACCCTTGGCAAAACTACAAAGAAAGCTACTTGAACTTTGGGGTGTGCTTATCTCCCTCTCTCTCTTCTGCTAATACCTCGTTTGTTGATTCATTTAGTCCTTTTGTCATGTATTTCACAAAGATATATTGAGAAACTACTATGCGTCAGACGTGGAGCTGGTTTCTTCTAGCAGCTCACATTCGGGGGTCTTCCCACTCCAAAGGACTACCTCCCCCCGTGTTATCCTTCTCTCTTCCCTGACTTAACTGAAAACTGCCATTTCCTGTGGGATGTTGATTAGGTTTTTAATTTAGCAACTCATTCCAACATGTGCATAACTGGTACTAACTACGACCATATGCCAAGCTGTCCCTTCTGTAAGTAGTAAATACCTAGCACATTTAGCTTCACAACATGTATGGAGTAAGGACAATTACTATGTGAGAAACCTGAGTCCTGGAGAGGTTAAATGACACGCTCAGCTGGGAGGCGGCACAGGCAGGACTCAACCAAGTAGTCTCCCCAGAGCCTGTGTTGCTAATCATCAGAGACAGGTTCAGGCCCACACCTGGGGCTGGTGGTGAGGAGCGAAGGCGTGCAGCATTTCTGACAGGCTCTATTACCGGCTGACATTTGCTTTCTTCCATGAATTGACCCATTCATTCTTTTTTTAATAGGGTGAGGGACAGACGCTGGGTAGAGGGCCATAGCATCATCATAGCTCACAGCAACCTCAAACACTCTTAGGCGTAAGCAATCCTCTTACCTCAGCTCTCTGAGTAGCTGGGATTATAGGCATGTGCCACCACACCTGGCTAGTTTTTCTATTTTTAGTAGAGATGGGTCTTGCTCTTGCTCAGGCTGGTCTTAAACTCCAGAGCTGAAGCAATCCATCTGCCTCAGCCCCCCAGAGTGCTAGGA
>NW_003852465.1:1025917-1044962 GCF_000181295.1 Otolemur garnettii
GTGGCTGGCGCCTTAGCTGGTTGAGCTATAGGCGCCGAGCCTTTCATGACTCTTAATTGATGAAACACTCCTTCACGGCCACTGGGACTGATAATGATGAGAGCACAGGATTTACGAATTCCTGGACCTGGTCCACCTGACTGAGGGATACTGAGAACTACCCAAAGAAGCAGAGAGGAGGGATGAACACATCGGCGTCTGGGAGAGGCAGAGAACACGGAGCTAGGTGGCCCGGTCAGATTGTTCATATAATATCTAATTTCTATTGAACTGAGGAATTAGAGGAAATGTTTGTGAAACTTTTATAACCAGCATTCCGTTGGGAAGATTATTAAAACCAGTGGATTAGTTCTTTATTCATTCTAGAGAAGAGAAAAGAAAATGGAAGAGGCAAATAGTATGAAATTCCCTAGATGCTTAATTCCTCTATTTGGTAAAAAAGTAAAAAAAAAAAAAAAAAAAAAAAAGTGTGTTAGTTTTCAATCCCACCAGCAGTGTAAAAATATTCCCTTCTCTACCCAATGTACCCAATACTAATATGAAACCCATAGGTAAACTGCACACCCACACGGAGAAAAACGCGATGAAATTCAAGTGGGTGGAGAAATACAAGGAGGGAAGGGATTAGTGTTCTCAGCTAATGGGCACAAGGTAAAGGTCTACGGCACATCCCCTGGATGAAAGGGTCAGCGACAAACTTGGCCTTTATCTAATGAGAGTAAGATAGGTACTCTCATTAATGTAACCCAATCCTTAGCATACCCTCCTATTAATCTGAAATTTAAAAAAAAGAAAAGAAAAAAAAAAAAGCAGATGATAGTTTTACCTAGCAGTGTGGGTTTAATATACAAGCACATGAAGAGAGAGAGTACCCCTCTTTTCTCTAGCTCCCCTCCACTGATTTTATTCATTCTGACATTCATTTCATGATGTCACTCGTATATTTATTTTTGCTCTATAAAACAGAAATATAATATTTATATTATAAATTATTATATATAATATAATTTTGATAATTATAATATATAAAAAAACTGGAAAGAAGTTCTAGTCTGTATACTCACATGCTGAACGTTACTGACCTGTACACTTAAAAATGATAAAGGTGGTCAATTTCATACCATGTGATTTTCACCACAATAAAGAAAATTCTTTAGTTACTTAAGGCCTCAAAATATTTATGGTGCTTTGTATTGAACTTCTAAAGATTTGTTTTTGTGTGTGTGTGGTCACATGTTAGGCTGCAGGAAAAACATACAAGATCTGACAATTAAGTTTGCCAACTCATCCTAGAAAAAGCGTCACATTCCTCATTGAGGGATATCACCTCGGTCACCTGAGAAGTCCTCCCCTTGGGGAAATATGCCCCAATGCCAGCACCTAGTGCACCTTCAAAGCAATTTTGTTTTGTTTTCTTTTGTTTTTGAGACAGAGTTTCACTTTGTTGCCTTCCCCAGAGTGCCGTGGCATCATAGCTCACAGCAATCTCAAACTCTTGGGCTCAAGTGATTCTCTGGTCTCAGCATCCCAAGTAGCTGGGACTATGGGTGCCCACCATGCAGCCCAGCCATTTTTAGAGACGGAGGTCTCGCTCTTGCACAGGCTAGTCTGGAACCTGTGAGCTCAGGCAGTCCACCTGCCCCAGCCTCCCAGAGTGCTAGGATCAAAGCAATTTTGTAATTTTTTTCTGGAATGTCCATCAGAAGTATTGTTGTAGAAGGTCTGACAATTAAGTTCGTGAACTTGCCATCCTGTGTTTTCGCCGGCAGCACTGTACAAACATCTTGGTGAGGTTTCGTCACCTTGGTATATTGGTTTCTCACAGCTGTCTTTGTGTTGATGTGTGGCAGTGTCTTGCTGAGTGGCATTCATTATTGTCCTTGCATGTTTTTGTGTACCATAGGATGACCATTCTGATGGTCATTCCAGAAAAAGAGTTCCAAAATTGGTCAGGTATAAATATTTAAGATATTTATAACTTACCATGGGCTTATTGGGTTGTTACCCCATCAGAAGTCAAAGACTTTCTGTATCTGCTTGGGTCCTTATTTACATCATTGACTTAGACCTTGGGAACATGCCCCATGTGAACAACATGCTCGCCTACACAAGGGGGGTTTGTCACTTGCTTCTTCAGTTTTGTCACTCTGGAAATATCAGCATCTGCATGTTGAAAAACATATCCTTTTTTTTTTTTTGAGACAGAGCCTCAAGCTATCCCCCTGGGTAGAGTACCGTGGCATCACAGCTCACAGCAACCTCCAACTCCTGGGCTCAAGCGAGTCTCCTGCCTCAGCCTCCCAAGCAGCTGGGACTACAGGCGCCCACCACAACGCCCGGCCATTTTCTGGTTGCAGCCATCATTGCTGTTTGGCGGGTCCGGGCTGGGGATTCAAACCCGCCACCTTAGGTCTATGTGGCTGGCACCTTAGCCGCTTGAGCCACAGGCGCCGAGCCGAAAAACATATCCTTGTATCAGCTTCCCAGTAAGATGTCACCTGATCATAGGAACTCTGTTGATCCTTCCCTGAGTCCTGAGACTTTTTTTAGATCTATACATTAACAAATGACCAGACCAACACATTTGAATTACGAAGTTTAACATATTCAATATACAAAAATATGTTTCATGCCTAAGGTTGTCCCCTATTTTATATAAATTAAACTAACTATAATTAAACAGTTTAGCCAAGTCAATATTGTTTAGTGTTTAACAACATTTCATTGCTACACAATCTGTTTTGGGGGGTCTTAAATCACACAAAAACACATAACGTGAATAACTTAATCTCTTTCTCATCTATACTGGGTTCACAAGTGCTGAGATAGAATATGTAATTTTAAATGTGTTTACCTTTCAAAGTCTCATTCATTGACTTTGATGATTATTGATTTTTCTTCAGCTTTGTAGCACTTTCCTGCCAGTTACCTGTATGTTGTGATAACATGGAAGACGTACCTTTGAATATATGAAACTGGCTCATTTCACATCATGAATTTGGGAAACTAATGTTTCTCAGGTTTCTAGACAACATACTAAATGTATGGGACCATCTGCTGGTGAAGGATGATAGTCCTACAAACTGGGTTTACTGGAACTCGTAATTGCCGGGGTGGAGGGTATGAGGATTGTGAAGGCCTTCACGGTACAATCCAGGAAATCTTGCTACCAGAATATGCATATTGCTCACAGGTTGTGACAGAGTAGTCTCAGGCAGGAAAGACGAGAGCTGAGGAGATAACTGAAAAATAAGTCTGCCACTTTCATGGAATCACAACATCTAACAGGTACAGATTTTTTTTTTTTTTTTTTTAGAGATAGTCTCATTTTGTCGCCCTTGGTAGAGTGCCATGGATCACAGTTCACAGCAACCTCCAGGTCTTGGGCTTAGGTGATTCTTTTGTCTCAGCCTCCTGAGTAGCTGGGACCACAGGCACCTGCCACAATGCCCAGTTATTTTTTTTGTTGTTGTTGCAGTTTGGCCAGGGCCGGGTTTGAACTCGTCACCCCTCGGAATATGGGGCTGGAGTCCTACTCACTGAGCCACAGGCGCCACCTAGGTACAGAATTGTTTAACATTGATGTACTAAAGTGTGTCATGAATGCTGAGACTGGGGCTGTCTTTTTTGTTTCTGAATCTCTAATTGGTACTTTGAAGTGTCAACAAGTATTAACTGACTGAGTGAATAACCATAACTGGCTCAGACATTTCTTCCTGAAACATCTGAAAATTTGCCTCCTTCTCCTGTCTCATAGGACCACATCCATAATTTATAATAAAAACAATAAAAAGTAAAATGTGTTAGGTGAATTCCTTTTTTAGGTGAAAAATGCAGCCATTTGGTTAACCAGAAATCTTGAGTCAGTAAAAAATATGCTCAACACTCCAGTTAAAAATAGCAATAATGAAAATGGCCTAAATTTATGCAAAACACAAGGTGATGTGGAGTCCCATGGGCTTTGTAATCAAACGTTGCTTATTTCAAATTTCAGCCCTAGACCTTGGGTACCCTTTAGATGGGGTGAATTCCTGGACCTTTCTGTCTTCAGTTGCTTCTTTTATTAAATTACAGTTTTTGTGAAGATCTAATGAGTCAATGTATATGCAATTCTTTATGCCTACTTGGTAAATAATAAATGTAGTTATTGACTTTTTCTGTGACCGAGAGGGATTCATTTTTCTAATTTTCAATGACCGTATGATTCTTTAGAGGGACGCATATTTTATTTATTGCTAGAACTTAGCACAGTGTCTGACCTAAGTTAAGTACTTAATAAAAGTGTTGCAAAAAATTAACAATTTTGAAAATTAATATTTAAGAAACTATTTGATGACTGTTGTGCATAGTGCTACATGAGACTGTGCCCAGTACAATTTGTAACTGAGGTTTAGGTAAACACTTACCCAACATAGTCATTTAAAGCTGTAGAAATAGGGGATTTTTTACCACTGGAATCATTTGTAATTCCTTTGATTAAGGAAGGCTTTTACATGATGATTAAGGAAATCACAAGGGATGAGGAGCTCAAGGACCTGCACTGTGGATGGAGACTATATTATAACATATTCACACACAGCCACATTCTTGTTTAGCTACACAGTGATTTTTACTCTAAGGACATTTTCCTCATTTGCTTTAATGAATGCAACTCCAGTCTTATAAGTAGACAATTAGTTTTGAAAATTTTATAGTTCAAAATGTAAAGCAGCTGTATAATTGGTAATCAGGAAAGACACCAATAATAAGAAGGGATTCATTTTTAATAAAAATATTTTATACATCCACCCAACAGCTCTCGTGTCAAACATCAAAAGTACAACTCCAAAGCATTTGACATATACCAATGCATGTCAGCAGAATTATAAATATCCTGGGTTATGTGAGAGTCCCTTGAACTGCTAAATGAGGATAATTTTTGCCCATAAAGTAATTATATCAAAGGCGTCTCTTTTGATCAATGATTTAATAACCTTCACCATTTTATGCACATCTCAGAAGTAACATTCTCTGGATTTAAGCTCCAAAATGTAACATATTTTTCTAGGCTTAGAAAATCAAAAATCTATTCCAAACGGATGGCAACAGCCTATGCCTATTGCCGAATATGAAATTATACTTGGAACCAATGTTTCAAGTAAACTAACATGTTCATTTATACCTTTACTGACAGACCCAAATTACTTTCAAGATAAAACCATTCCCAATGTAAACAAATGTAAACTTGGGCTGAGTTTCAAGATAGATCTTCTCGAGATTATTTAAGAGGGATCCTGTTAACAAGAACAGATGCTACTTTAGAGCCATGCTCGGCATAACACTATATGCTGTAGAAAGAGAATGCAACATTTTCATAGAATGCATCTTATTTTTCAAGTTGAAGAATTAACCGCAGAAATGCCATTTTCAAATCAAACTTCTTAAATGTAGACCCTTTTTTGACTAAAAATAAAGTTCAAACATGAAAGAGCATTTTAAAAACTGAAACGGTCTTCCTTTTCTGTTTTCCTCATCTATTTCTTGCTATATTCAAAGATGGCTATTTCATTTCCTTAATCTTTTCCATGTTTTTTTCAAGAGATAAAACTATAAGAATGGTAAATATGGCATACACACTGGACCATTTCAGAAACATTTGAATGGTGTATAAATATAAGTTCAAATCACAGATATTTCCCCTCTAAGTTAGGGAATATTGATCCTGTTAAAAAAAAATCACAAAATAAATAGGTATGAAAATCTCATGGAAAGTATGCCCTGGTTAGGAAATTAACATTTAAATACCAGTGTGTATATTTTTTTAACAGAGACTTTTAAACATCCGTGGATCCTGTACTTTGTAAAGTACGAACCTTTTCAGTTCAGCTTACTGGTAAGACATATGAAGTGATGGTTCATTACAGATATAATATTTCTTTTGGCATTCTTTTCCAAAGGTCTAAAACCCAAAATATCAGGTCCTGAATGTTTTATTTTTAAAACTATGAGAATTAAGCCATACATATATGTTTCACAAGAACCTTTCATTTCTTTCTGTATCTTTAAAAGTTAATGTAATAATAAATTTGCCTCAGATTTTTCCTGTTCTAGCAGTATAAACTGGATAACTGCCTATACAGAAGTTAAAATTTAATGGGTAATTTTTTGCAAGTTTTAAGTTTGGGTTCCACGATTTTCTTAAAAAAAAAATCTTAATTCCTGTGTCACTTTCCTAATAGGAAGTATTAGTAACTGACAAATGAATAAATGAGTAGGTAAGGATATCAACAGAATACCTTGGACAGATGTGCTAATTGTTACATTACATTCCTTCATATGTGACGACTACTTTTATTGATAATTAAAAGCTCCTAGTTGTCATGGCAGAATTAAAATTGTGGAAATGTGAAGATGTTTGACAACAACCATTACGAATGACTACTGTGCATTCTATCACCTGAAAATGTCTAAGAATCACTGACTTGGTATCTCTTATGGCTGTGTCTAAATATGCAAATGAAATCCTAACGCTATCCACTGACCATTCTCATTGTTTTCTAGTTCACAAGGTGGCATAGACAGGAAGACATTACAGTTTCAGTCCTGGATTTTGAACTTGAATGTCCAGGGAACACAGATAGATAAGATCTATTTCATTGGTCTATACAGATTATTTCTCATTGTGTTTAATAAATATTAAATTTACCAACAACATAATTAAGTGCCCTTCTTATTGCTGGTACCTTGAGGTACATTGATACTGAGCAACAAATTCATTGCTAAAAGATTTGCTAATTTCCTTAGCTCATTTTGAACCAAGACCAATGACCTTTTGACTGTGACCTAAGTTTTCATTTCTTATAAACGATAACCAAATTATCATCAACCCTAACATTGCCAAATTTAATTTTTTCAATATTTCACCTAGCTTTTGTTGATACTGTAACCCAGTATTCTTTAGATTTAAAGAATAATTGTGGAAACAGCACAGAACCAGGGCATTCAGAGAACTTCATTTGATTTCTGATTCTGTCCCTAAATAAACTGCATGATTAGAGCAAGTGTGAGTGTCAGTTTTCTCGAAAGCAAAGTAAGAAAAATGATATCTGTCCCAATACATTGCCACAAGCATTAAAATGAAATGAAATAGATGGAGAATGTAAATTATAAAGTGCTATTGCAATGGATGTGATTCCTACTGGGATTTTCAGAATCTCCATATTCTATTCTATCACTACACTTTTTAAAACGTGGTCTCCTCCTTTGGGCACAAAGACAAGCTGAGTATTTCTGGACAGAAGTTTCAATAGATAATGCTGCCGAGCAAAGTTAACAGGCTGAGACATTGTTTGGGGACTCTTTTTCTGTATTGGCAATCAATTCTCTTTTAAAAATGAAAGGGCTTATTAAGAAATACATTAAGAGTATTACTAAAATTAAGTTGTTATGTGCCCTCATTAGGATGTTCAAAGTCTAACATTTTAAAATATGGCATTTGATACGTGTATAGCCATGCTTTTTTCTTTCAACCACGGTCATGAAAAGAATTTTCTTTTTTTAATATTGAAGTTATTTATCAAACTGGCAGCTAGTTTGTATACTGGTTTAGTTGGCCGCTAGCAGTGATCGATAAGGATTCTAGCTATCAAACCTAACAACAGCCATAAATGGACTAAATGTTCCTCAAAGTTGTAATTTTATGCACCTAGCATCAACCCAACTGCCGCTCTAAGTTGTTTCATTTCCGAGATACCTCCTATGGTTGTGAAGAACTTTAGACACATAGTAAATCTGGTATTCATTATGAATTCACCTAGAAAATCCTGTTTTACAGGTGAATTAGGCCTTCGCTAGGAATTAGTTCAAGCCATAATGACTAATCTTACATAATGCACTTGTTTATTTTCTTCCAAAAAGTCAGATCATATACTTCCTGATGCTAAAATCCTATAAAACATTTCTTGCTGCTTTTCCCCACCTCTGTGCTTAGTTGAACATGTTGCATGCAGTGAAACAGAGTGTCTCTGGGCCTTTACCTAAAAAATTAACTTTTAAAACATATCAAAACAAATTAGGATGTGTCATCTTCATTTCTGATTGTTTTCAGCACTGAGTCTTCTCCCAAAATTTTACATAGTTCATTGAGTCTCTGCTGCATTTTGGGAATTCCAGCTAGCTGAGATTCTAGCTTTTGTTTTTCTTCACTCAGTGTCAAACGAATAGCAGTATCCAATTGTTCAAAGCGCCAACCTCCTTCACCATCAAACTGTAACAAATGAGTGTGGTATTTCCTGCATAATTGAAAGGAAATAATATTATTAGCCATAATGTCGAGAAATCATTTTAGTTGTAGGTTTATCGCTCAAATTTATATTTAAGGTGAATTTTAATTACAGTGCCTATTTTACATTTGATTTTCAAATATAGAAGTGGCATATGGTGCTATTTTTAAACCCCAAAGTCATAATCTAATCTCTAGAAAATTATTATTATTGACTTTACGTGTATTATGCTTATTCCATATCTGGAATGTATATGAATTGCAAAGGAAGACACGCCATTTCATGTATTTAATTTCTCTTCGTAACTCAACTGTGGCTCATGCATAAAGACTACAGCATACTTAGAATGGGAGTAAGGAAAAGAAGCCAAGGAAAGAAAGTAAAAGTTACAAAGGTCACACAGAGAAAAACTTAAAATAAAAAAAAAGGAAATACAACAGTAATCCACTGATGCATCATTCTTTGGGAATGAGTTTTCTTACATAAGTAAAAATCTCTCAACAAGTAAAATATAAAAATTTTTTTTAAAAAATTAATTCTTTGGTAGATATGTTTTAAAGATATTTCAATGACTTCATAAATTTAATCTCATTTCTTGCAGCTCAGTTTTATAATTAGAAGCTTCACAGAGGCATAAAGATTTTTTTTAACACAGATTTTTTTTTTTTTTTTTTGATGAGATGGGAGATAATCCATCTTGCCCTAAAGGGAAACCTAAGTTATCATTCTCTGGCATTTATAGATGTATAGAGAGAATAAAGTTGGCAGAACTGGTCCCACACAACTAAGCCAGCTGCATTTTGTCACTTTGCTGAATTGGCCCATATTCTTGTTTCTTCAGGTTTTCTGTCTTTTGTTTCTAGTTTTTCTCATTTCTTCCTTCCTTTAAAGCTCTCATCTATCATTACTTGTTATGATTAGGGGGGCTTTTTCAAGTAGCTTCCATCTTTTAAAAAACATTGGGATATAATTCACATGCTATAAACCCATCCCTGAAAGTGTAAACTTCAGTGATTTTTTAGTATACTCACAAACTCATGCAACCACCACCACTGTCTAATTCCAGAACATGTTCTTCTCTCCCCACCAGAAACCCAATGCCCATTAGTACCCCCTCTCCATTTCCGCTTCTGTCCAGACCCTCCAACCACTAATTCCCTTCCTGCCTCTATGGATTTCTCTGTTCTAGATATTTCACATATACAGAGTATCATACAATGTATGGCCTTTTGGGACTAGCTTCTTTTACTTAAAATGACTTTAAGGGAGAGAGGCTGGAGGAAGAAGGTAGAATAGAACTCTGTAGTGATCATCCCCCCTGCAGAATTATTAATGTGAACAGCTATCCACATAAAAAATATTTCACAAGAGCTAAGGAAGCCAGATGAGAGATCACAATACCTGGATATAGCATCATAATAATAAGAAAAAAAAAGAAGTATTAAAGAGAGTAGAAAGGACAGTTTCACATTATGCTCATCACCACTCCCAGGCAGCATACTACAGAGAGAAATATTATAACCTTCTGGGAAAGAGAAGGAAACAAACACAGGATTTTGCACTGGACCATGATACTAGGTTAACAACAGTAAAAACCAAAGCCAAGCAGACTCTGACAACCACTGACTCTAGGCTGGTACCCACAGACTAAGCCTCTAGATCCACCATGGTGCCAGATGAAAACCCGGACCTCCCATGAGATAAACCCAAGTTAAGGCCTGCATCACCACTAGACAACTATGGCAGTGTTGGGCTCCAAATAAATAAAACACACTGACAGACAGAACTCAGTGATTGGAGGCTTGAATTTCACCTAGGCACTGTGCCAGTATCAGCAGCCAAGAAATTAAAGCCTGCTGCTGTCTCATCCACAGTGGTCTTGGGTTTAGAGCACCCTTAGTGTGGCAGTGGCTTAGAGACCACAATAAGTGACCTGCTTAGAATTTCTAGACAGACTTACCATTGGAGGATATTCCTAAACAAAGTCACACTATGAAAACTGGAATAATTTCCTACTTCTTCAATGTATAGATATTCACACACAACTATAAGGATAAAGAACAATAAAAAAACCATTACATCACTAAATGAACAAAGTAAGGTATCAGTGACTAGTCTAAAGACATGGCGATATATTAAGTGCCTAACAAAGAATTCAAAGTAGCCATTTTACGTAAACTCAGTGAACTTCAATAAAACACAGAGGAAAATATTCAGAAATTCATTAGAGAAATTTGACAGAGATTGAAATAATTAAAAACAATCAAACAAAAGTCCTGGAGCTGAAAAACACAATAAACAAAATAAAAAACTTGAAGACAGGTTATTAGAAAATATAATCAGAGGAGAAAAAGAAAAGAAAATTAAGGCAGCTTCTCTGAAGAATACAGGTGCATGGGGCCATGCCTGTGGCTCAAAGGAGTAGGGCACTGGCCCCATATGCCAGAGGTGGCGGGTTCAAACCTAGCCCTGGCCAAAAAATAACTGCAAAAAAAAAAAAATTCCAAAGAAAAAAGAATTAACAGGAATGAAGAAAGCTTATGGGAATTATGGGACAGTATCAAAAGATTAAATATATGAACCATTGAAATTTAAGAAAGAGTAGAGAAAGATAAAGGGGTAAGAAGCTTATTTATTCATAGAAACAACAGCAGAAACTTTCCAAATCTGGAGAAAGATATTCGTACTTGGGTACAGGGAGGTCCAAGGGCTCTAATCAGATTCAACCAAAATAAAACTAATAACATATTTTAATCAAATTGTAAAAGATCAAAGACAGAGAGGATTATGAAGGCATCAAGAGAAATGAATCAAAGAAATATATGAGTTCCATCTACAGAGAACTCAAACTAATCAATCAGAAAAGAACAAATAACTTCATTTCTATGTGGGCAAGAGACTTGAACAGAAACTTCTCTGAAGAAGACAGGTGCATGGGGCCATACCTGTGGCTCAAAGGAATAGGGCCCCATATACCATATACAAGAGGTGGCAGGTTCAAACCTGGCCCCGGTCAAAAATTGCAAAAAAAAGACAGGTGCATGGCCTACAAACACATGAAAAAATGGTCATCATCTTTAATCATCAGAGAAATGCAAATTAAACTACTTTGAGATATCATCTAACTCCAGTAAGAATGGGCCACATAAGAGAATCCCCAAACTATAGACGTTGGTGTGGATACAGAGAAAAGGGAACATGTCTACACTGTTGGGAATGCAAGCTAAAATATGACCTTTTTGGAAAGAAGTTTGGAGAATAATCGAGGAAATAAAAGTAGACCTACCATTCGATCCTGCAATCCCTCTACTAGGTATATACTCAGATGATGAAAAATCATTTTACAGCAAAGATATTTGCACCAGAATGTCTATTGCGGCCCAATTCATAATTACCAAATTATGGAAAAAAGCCCAAGTGTCCATTGATCCATGAATGGATTAACAAATGTGGTATATGTGCACTATGGAATACTATGCAGCCATTAAAAAGATGGAGACTTCACATCTTTTACGTTTACCTGGATGGAGCTGGAACGTATTCTTCTTAGTAAAGTATCTCAAGAATGGACAAAAGAGTATCCAATGTACTCAATACTACTATCAAATCAATATATAATCACCTACACATTAATACAAATGGTAAAACATAACTATAGTCCAGAAAGTAGAAGGAGAAGAGGAGAAAGAGGGGAGGGGTAGGGGTGGTGGAAGGAGGGAGGGCAGTTGGAGGGACCTCACCTAATGTGCATGATGCAATGATACATTTCAAAACTATTACGAAAAGAGTATAATTGTGATGGATGTGTTAATCAGTGCAATGTAAGCATTTCACATTGTATATCAAATCAGTATACTAAACCCCATAAATACAGTTACTATTTAATAAAAAAAAATTAAAAGAAAAAAAAAAAAGAGTTCCCGTATGCCTAGCAGCAGACTTCTCAGCAAAAACTTTGCAGACCAGAAGAGGGGGATGATATATTCAAAGACTGAAGGAAAAAAAAAAATACTGACCAAAAAAATTACCTAGCAAAGCTAGCAAATAAAGACTTCCCCAGGCAAACAAAAGCTGAAGGAGTTTATCACCACCAGACCTGTCCTACAAGAAATGCTAATATTAGTTCTTCAAGCTTGAAAGAAAAGATGCTAGTGAGGAACATGGAAACAATCTGAAAGAATAAAACACCCTGGTGAAAGGCAGCACACAGCCAAATTCAAAATAGAATAATAATGGAATGGCGGTGTATAAGTCTTTTAAATCTTTAATATGGAGATTAAAAGATGAAACTATTAAAATAATAGCTACAATAATTTGTTTAAAATACACAATATAGGCTGGGCACAGTGGCTCATGCTTATAATCATAACACTCTGGGAGGCTGAGGCATGTGGATTGCTTACGTTCAGGAGTTTCAGACCAGCCTGAGCAAGAGGGAGACCCTGTCTCTACTAAAAGCAGAAAAATTCGCCAGGTGTGGTGGCACTCGCCTGTAGTGCTAACTACTTGGGAGGCTGAGGGCAAGGAGATCGCTTGATTCCAGGAGTTTGAGGTTGCAGTGAGCTATGAGGCCATACCACTCTAGCCTGGGGCACTGAAGTGAGACTCCATCTCAGAAAAAAAAAAAAAAAAGAAAGAAAATGTATAAATCGTGACATCAAAAATGTGAGAGGGAGTAAAATCAAGGTGTAGAAGTTGTTTCATTGGGGTTTTATTCTTATCAGTATTGGGTTTTTATCAGTTTAAAATGATCTGCTATGAGATTTTTTTTTTTTTGTAGGCTTCATGGTAACCACAAAGCAAAAACCTATGATATACACACTAAAAATAAAAAAGCAAGGAACCAAAACATACTACTGGAAAAGAATCATTTAACCATAAAGAAACACAGTAATATAGGAAGAAAAAGGATCTAAACAACAACTAGAAAACAATTAATAAACTGGCAGTAGTTATTCCTTATCTAAAAGTAATTACCTTAAAATTCAAGAGAGAAAGAGAGAGAAAGAAGAAAAGAAATTCAAGAAATAGTAGAAAAAGTTAAAGGGACAATTTAATTTAAATAAGTTAAATTCTCTAATACTGAATGGACAAAAATAAACCAGGCTTAATGATACGATGCCTCAAGAGACTCACTTCACCTGCAAGGACAACATAAACTAAAAGTGAAGAGATGGAAAAAATACAATATTTTTAGAAACCAAAAGAGAGCAGAATGCTTTATGTATATCTAGATAAAATAGACTATCTAGATAAAATAGACTATCTAGGTAAAATAGACTTAAAGTCAAAAGCTGTAAAAAGAGGCTCAGCGCCTGTGGCTCAAGTGGCTAAGGTGCCAGCCACATACACCCAAGGTGGTGGGTTTGAATCCAGCCCAGGCCTGCCAAATAATAATGATGGCTGCAACTAAAAAATAGCTGGGCATTGTGGCGAGTGCCTGTGGTCCCACCTACAGGCTGAGGTGGGAGACTCACTTGAGCCCAGGAGTTGGAGGTTGCTGTGAGCTGTGATGCCACAGCACTCTACCCAGGGGGACAGCCTGAAGCTCTGTCTCAAAAAAAAAAAAGAAAAAAAAGAGCTGTAAAAAGAACCAAAGAAGGACATTATATAATGATAAAGGGGTCAATTCATCAAGAGAATGTAACAATCATAAATAGATATAAACCCAACACTGCAGCACTCACAAACATAAACCAAATATTAATAGATCCAAAAAGAGAGATGGGCTGCAACACAAACATGGGATGGGACTTCTACATCCTTCATGATAAAAAAAAAAAAAACCTCTCAACAAATTAGGTATAGAAGGAACGCACCTTAACACAGCAAAGGCCATGTGTGTGATAAACCTGTGGCTAACGTCATCCTGAATGGGGAAAGGTTGGAATCTGTTCTTCTAACATCTGGCACAAGGTAAGGGTGCCCACTTTCGCTACTTTTATGCAACATACTAATAGAAGTCTTACCCTGAGTAATTAGGCAAGAAGAAATGGAAAGGAAAACCCTCAAGATTCCATCAAAAAGCTATTAAATCTGTAAAAGAATTCCGTAAATTCATAGGATATAAAAATCAACATACAAAAATTAGTAGCACTTCTATACATGAATAGGGAACTACCTGAAAAGGAAATTAAGAAAACAATCTTAATTACAATAGCTAAGAAAAGAAACTTATGAATAAATTTAAACAAGTAGGTGAAAGATCCCTCTACTGAAAACTATAAAATATTGTAGAAAAAATTGAAGATACATGTAAATGAAAAGGTATCCTGTGTTCATAGATTGAGACAATAAATATTATTAAATGACCATACTACTTAAAGCAATTCACAGAATCAATTGAATCCGTAGGGTGTCCATAAAGTTCACGTGCAATTTAAAATAAATACCAATGATATTCTTCACAAAATAGAAGAAAAATCCTAAAATTTGTATGGAACCACAAAAGACCCTGAGTAGTCAAAATAATTTTGAGAAAAAGAAGAAAGCTGGAGCCATCACATTCCTGATTTCAAAATATATTGCACACAAAGCTCTAATAACCTACATAGCGTGGTACTAAGGTTAAGTAGACACACGGACCAATGGAACACAATAAATAGAGATAAATACACACACACGTGCAGCTATTTTTGATAAAGGTATCAAGGATAGACAACAGAAAAAGGACAATCCCTTCAGTAAATGGTATTGGTGAAACTGGGTATGCACAGTTCAAAGAATGAAATTAGACCCTTATCAATCATCATATATAAAAATCAACCTCAAACAGATTAAATATTTATCCATGAGATCTGAAACTATGAAATTACTTTAAGAATCCATAGGGGAAGAACTATTTATGGTGGTCTGGGCAATGAATTTTTGGATATGACAACAAAAGTATAGGCAACAAAAGCAGACACATGAGATTACATCAAACTAAAAAGCTTCTGCACAACAAAGGAAAAAATTAACAGAGTGAAGAGACAACCTACGGAATGGAGGAAAATATTTGCAAACTATGAATCTGACACAGGGTCTATATCCAAAATACAAATGATCTCAAACAACTCAAGAGCAAGAAAATAATAACTTGATTACAAAGCAGGCAGAAGTTCTGAATAGACATATCTCAAATATGTCACATACAAATGGATCTATGGGCTCGGCGCCTATAGCTCAACCGGCTAAGGCACCAGCCATGTACACCTAAGGTGGCGGGTTCAAATCCCCAGCCCGGACCCGCCAAACAACAATGATGGCTGCAACCAAAAAATGGCCAGGCGTTGTGGCGGGCGCCTGTGGTCCCAGCTACTTGGGAGGCAGAGGCAAGAGACTCGCTTGAGCCCAGGAGTTGGAGGTTGCTGTGAGCTGTAATGCCACGGCACTCTACCCAGGGGGACAGCTTGAGGCTCTGTCTCAAAAAAAAAAAAAAAAATGGATCTATGGAAATGCTCAGCATTACTAATCAGGGAAATGCGAATCAAAACCACCGTGAGGCATCACTTCACTCCTGTTAGAACAGCTATCAAAAAGGCAAAGGATAGCAAGTGACGGTGACAAGGTGAAGGAAAGGATGCCCTTACACACTGTTGGTAGGACCGTAAATTAGTACAACTATTATGGGAAACAGTAAGGAGGCTCCTCAGAGTATTAAAAATGTAACTACCATAGGATCAAGCAATCCCACTACTGGGTGTGTGTATATATATCTCCAAAGGAAGCTAAATCAATATGTCAAAGAGATATCTTCACTCTGATGTTTACTGCAGCACTATTTGCAATAGCCAAGATATGGAATCAACTTAGGTGTCCATCAGTGGATAAACAGACAAAGATATTGTGGTACCTGTACACAGTAGAATATTATATGGCCACAAAAAGAATGAAATTCTTCCATTTGCACCGACATGGACAAACACGGAGAATGTTAAGTGAGATAAGCTGGGCAGAGAAAGACAAATACTGAATGATCTTACTTATATGTAGAATCTAAAAAAGTCAGTCTTACAGAAGTAGAGAGTAGAATGGGGGTTACCCAAAGCTGGGTAGTTAGGAGGGAAGGCAAGGATGGGGAGATGTAGGTCAAAGGATATATAACTACAATTAGAAAGAATAAGTGCAGGAGATTGTTGTACAGCATGTTGACTGTACTTAATGATGATTGATTGCATATTGTATTCTTGATAAAGAATACAAGAATACAATATAGAACTTCTTGTGTAAAGCTAGTGGATGTTAAGTGTTCTCATCACACAAAAAAATCATAGCTGTGTGAATAGTGGATTTGTTAATTAGCTACATTTAACTATTCCATAGTGTATATAGACTTTAAAATATCATGTATATGACTAATTCAAATAATTTTATCCAACAGTTTTTGAAAATCATGAAAAAGGTAAACTTTAAAAAACAGATCCCAAAGTTCATGGAGTTATAGTAGGTACCGGAACATATTTGTTTTTAAGGTTTAAATAATATTCTATGGTATGGTCTTACACGCTTTGTTTATTTGTCAGTTGAGGGTTCTACCTCCTTTTCATCAGATGTTTTTAACATTCTGTAACGTGGGAAGTTAAACCAGGGTAAACTAGAGCTGAAAGGACACAATCATTGTCAGCCTCGAGGTTTAAGTTCATGTATTTGATAATGCATGCCAGAGATTAATGAGCTTTTCCATATGGGTACTATTAGATTCTTGAGCTTTCTAAAAATCCGACCTCCCTCCAGATGCATTTTTACCAAAATTAAACGGAAAACAGTGTATTTATATGTCAAAGGGGAAACATGTGGGGGGAAAAAAAAGCTTGCTAGTAAAATATGAGAGCTAGCAAAGGTAATGGGAAAACAAAAGAAGGTTGAATATACAGTGAGTAAAAGAAATAATGCTAAAAATTCTTTTTATTTTTTTTGAGACAGAGTCTCATTATGTCGCCCTTGGTAGAGTGCAGTAGTGTCACAGCTCACAGCAATCTCAAACTCTTGGGCTTAAGTGATTCCCTTGCCTCAGCCTCCCAAGTAGTTGGGACTACAGGCGCCCACCACTATGCCTGGCTATTTTTTGATTGTAGTTGTCTAGCTGGCCCAGGCCAGGTTCAAACCCGCCACCCTCGCTGTATGGGGCTGGCCCTGTAACCACTGTGCTGTGGGCCATTTTGTTTATTTCATTCTCAGCTTTTCTTGGACTTCCTCACCCTTGGAGCCACAGCAGGAGTTAATTTAGAATGTGGTCAATCAGATCTTGGGCAAGTTCCACCTTCAATGTATGATTATGGTTCGGCTCATCACTCTGGTCCTACAACATTGCTTGATTTCTACATGGGAGGAACAAACCGTAGGTGTTTCATGCCCTAAGACTAAAAGGTGTGTTCTGCAGTGTGAAATTCGATAATATTTCAGGGTTTACCCTGAAGGAATTTAAAAGAAACTGCTATTTTAACTGAGACTCATTGTAAACAATTGACAGACTTCTTTCACAAATATGACAAAGCACAGCAAAGTAATAATTACACAGTTATCTTTCTACTGAGGAATCAAATAATTTAATAAGCTTCTATAATTCTTTATCTCTTTAGATACCAGTGTCAATTTTAATTTTTACAATCAACAGTTACTCATTTGTTGTTATTGGGAAAATTTAATATGCTTTCTCACTTCCAAAATCTATTCAGGGAAAACAAAAATTCATTTTCCTTGGGAGAAAGGAGGATGAAGAAATGACAAGTTTCTACAACTTAAAATGGCTAAACTCATTCACAAAGCATCACTAACACAATGTTTCATTTTGTGGACAAAATGTACTGTAGGTAGCTGCAATTAAAAATGTTTTTCCTTTAAAAGACATAAAATTACGGGTTTTGTTATTCACTTAAAAAAAACTATTTCTCCCTTCAGTTGAGAAAACAATGGCTGAATATGCTTTCAATGCCTTCAGGCTACTTGAGTAAGGAACAGAATGACAGAAGAGCATAATTAATCCATTGATAGAGAGAAGAAAAATGTCAGGTCTCCTATGTCCCAACCTGTGATGGATTTGGGAGCATATCTGAAAAACGCAGGTCCAAACCAAAAGGGATTAAGAGTTCTGGCCTGGCTTTGTGTCATTCCCCTTATAGGACTCACAGAGAAATGTCATAATTGTCTTAAACATCTAGGCCTGTTGGTCTTCTCCAGGCAAAATGTCAGAGGAATCATGCTTACTGGCAATGAGTTTAACTCACACTGGACTAAATCCAGAAAGTCCAGAAGATTTCTTTTTTTAATTCTGAAAAATCTGAATGTTCAAATAGAGCATTGAGAATACATTATTATTTTCCCACTAGAAATGTAATTCAGAGTCCAGGAATTGTGAACAATAAAACCCTGTAATAAACCAAATACTCGGTTTGCTCCAAATGTTAATGCAAACCTTCTCGATAAGGTGAAAAGTCTAGAAGGGCTTCACAGAATAACCCCAGGGAAGCTGGCTACTGGTGTAGGTTTGAAGCCATGTGCATAATGACAGTGGTGGTATGAAATCTGATCAGATGCCTGTCCTGGAATGCTGCAGCCTGAGAGAAAAGGGGTCCTGTGCAGTCCCTTGGGAAATAGGAGGCCAAAGTGTATGTTAGAGGTGGTGATAATTACCAGTATGTCAAAAGTCAGAGAAGATTTTGACTGATGAAATTGCAATGTAAAAGTTGGGAGAGGGGAATGAAGGATGAATGAGAAGAGTTTTTATGATTAATGCACGAAATATATTTTGAGTTCCTTTTAGTAAGTAGAGCAGTGTTACAGAGTTGTGTCATCACATGTGACTT
>NW_003852465.1:1045175-1068034 GCF_000181295.1 Otolemur garnettii
GGCGGGTCCGGGCTGGGGATTCGAACCCGCCACCCTAGGTGTACGTGGCTGGCGCCTTAGCCGGTTGAGCTATAGGCGCCGAGCCCACATGTGACTTTTGTCACTTTTCTAGTTCTCAGTTTCTTCATCTGGAAGAGGTGAAAATTACATTACCGAGATTCCATAAGCTTGTTGTGAGGCTTAAATAAAGCATTCCTGGTACAGAGTAGGTGCTCAACTACTATTACGGCAATGAATCGATGGAAAAGGAAGGGAGTTGTAAAAACAATATCATCATTTTTTTAAAGGTCCCATTAGCTTTTATAAGATGTTATTTCAAAGAAGTTTTAATTCATTTTTCCTTAAGGTAAAAATAAGCTTTTTTTCTTCCTGTGGGTTCTCTACTTAATCATTTGGGGGAATATCAAATTGTGGTATAATTTTTTCCTTTAGATTTTATTTTCGTATGCTTTTAAAAAAGGACTAAAAAAATGACATAAAACATATATTGTTCCTTAGTACATACTACGGGATTATGATAAATATTTTTGGTCCAAATAAGTTACTGGATTTTCCTATATCTTTTCAGAATTATTGGAAAGTGGCGATAATTTTCAAATTTCACACTGGAGTTATGATGTTAGGCTGGGGGTATCTAAACTACTAGTGTGCAACTTAAGAGGAATACAGGTAGAAAATAAGTGAAATGCCCTATACTCTACTGCAAAGGCATTCTTGAAGAAACTTAAGGAAAAACCACTCACCACACAGTAGCATTGGAAACACTTACCAAAGAGAAGGCCGGTGAGTTATAGACAGTAAGGAAATCCCAGCCTCTTTCGCAGCCTGAAATATCTTTCCTTCCACATCAATGCTGACGGCACTGGTACATTCATCCAGCAATGCGTATTTTGGTCTTTCAGAAAATAAACACAAATAAATTAATGATTTTTTGATTCAAACTGTAAATTATTTTTGAGTTCCAATCCTAACAACTTTAAAGAAGCAGAGGAGAATGAGCTATTATTAAAGGCAGTAAGTGATGAAGCAAAAAAGTAGTTATCTCCCTCTTCGGACTAGAATATCACGTTGTTCATGCATTTAAATAGATTTTCTAATGCTTGCTTAGAATACAATAAGCTTTAATGTTATGCAGATAAATGAATCATAAAGATGAGGCAGGTCACTGAGCGCAACTTCCTGCAGAAGGCAGGTTCCTTCTTGGACAAGGGTCTGACTAATTGCATGAAGAACACATTACAGTAACTAATTATCACACAGGACACAGCTCTATTAGCACAGATTTAATGAGAAGATTATTTTATCAGCAATGTGAATATGTAAGCGTTACTAATTAAGTCCATCTCTAGAAGACTCTGCAGGAGTATAAGCTCCTGATCTTACAAATTTAGGGCAGGCATTTAAAGCCGTCGTATTGGAACCATGCTCCTAGAGCCAACTTCTTAGGGGGGGAAATTGGTACATATTTTTCTGGTCATACTCAACACTTTTTTTTTTCTAGCTCATTTTCTACTCTGGTAGTGTCTATCGTCAGAGGCACCCTGCCTCCTTCTGTTCATCCCTTCTCTCCTTCATCTCACCCCCTACTCTTAACATTTCTGTTTCCCTCCCCTTTCTTCTTCATCCTGTCTGGACTTCACATATCTATTTGGTATCTAGCAACGTGACTCAGCTTAGGTCAGGAGACCAAAGTCAACTTCGACACTCTCACTTGCTATTCATTCGGGGGCTGAAAATCAGTATCAGGTATTTACCAGGACAATTTCCTTTGTAAAAATATTCTGATTTTTTAAAAAATAGATGACAGAGAAAATTTTAAAAAGTTGAAATCAGTAATTTCCCATTCAAGTGTTACAGCTTTTTTAGAATTTGTCTAGCAGGTTTTCCGGTCTCTACCGGAAGACACCCCAATTATATTAAAAAAAAAAAAAAAAAACTTCCCATTCAGCATAAATAATTATTTAGCACAGTAAGTTATTTTTCTAAGATGGATTTGCTTATTAATAGGATCCTGTTACCTGTTCCAGGGTAGGCAATGGATACAGGTGGGTGTTAATAGCTCTGGGAGTCAAAGGTGACTTTAACACCCCTTTAACGTCTCTAAAACTGCCCTCTGAGCAAAGAGCTAAAGATCATTGCATGCGCCCCTGTTCCCCGTGACACCATCAATGGAGGTGTTTTGCTGCTGGGCCCCTTGGTTACTGTTCTGCTGTACGTATTAAACATCACTTCACTGTCTTAGAGGTTATCACTGTTTTGCGGATGGTGTTTTTTAAGAGGAAAAAAGGAAGGAAGTATAAAAGAGAGGTGTGGATAAAATTTTCTTTCTGGGTAAAGCTCTTTCTAGGAAATCATTTGCTTATTGTATTGTGTCCTATTTTTCAGAGTGCTTTGAGCTCAGCAGAGACGAGATGCCATCATAGAATTAGAAAAAAGGACATAGCCTACATTTTGTTGTCATAGCAACCCTTAGGCTAGCAGACGTAAAATAGATCACACACTTTTGTTTCCTTGGCAGGACTGAAGAATGTGTGTGCTTGTGTGTGTGTGTGTGTGTGTGTGTTGCACTGAAATATAACAAGCAGTAGCTGGAATCTGGCACTGATATAGGTAAATACGTGTATCATGAGTAGACTGGGCCATATGAAGGACCTCAGTGTATCCCCCTTAAGACAGGACTTTTATGAATCTTGTTTAAACATTAATGTCTTCTCAGAAAGGCTATTATAATACTTAGTACTCCCTGCACAAGTTCTTCATTTTAGCCAGCTCATTCAAATGTTAATGTTAATTCTGTAAGGATGAGAGGAGGCAGTTTCCCATTATTAAATTTTCCCTTCACTGGATTTTATTTTTCTAATTCCTTTCATCTTTTCTCAAAAGATTCTGCTTTTCAACTCCTTGCTCATTGTCACTGATCTTCCTACGGCTCACTAAATTTTCTTTCCATTGATATACTTGTGACTTATCGTCACACACTATCATGCAGTATCTAAAATATTTTAGAGAAATATTTACTACTTATTTAAAGTTACATGTACCTGAAATCTCTTCAAGTTGACATCTTTTATTAATGCCTCTTTCTCTTCATCACAAGGTTTATTTACACACTGACACAGTGAGAAATTTACGGTTACATTTTACATTCCACCGCATTTCATTCTACTAACTCTGCTGGTGATCGTATTACTGAATGTTTATGGCCAAGCCCAAACAGATTCGGGGTGATTATAAGTAACAGCTGGTTGTAAATGTCAAACTGTAAAGTTCACGTTTGAATCTCTCCACATCATCTGAGAAAGTGGCATTTCAAAATACGCTTCATTAAAAATTCTGAGTTAGCAAGATTTAGTTCATTTTTAGCTCACCATATTCTTAAAGTAAGTGTGTACATTATTATAAATAACATGTAATTAACATAACTAATAATTTTTCTCACTAAAAAATCCCAGCTAGACATAAAAACAAAACAGTGTTTGTTTTCATTTATATAAAGTTGTATAACAGGCAAAACTAATTGTCTATAGGGGTATTTGATTGGAAAGGGCTATAAAGGGATTTCTAGGGTGATAGAAATACTCTCTATCTTGATTGGTGTGTTGGTTACATAATGTAGGTGCATTTATAAAAAGTTATTATTGTATAGTTAAAATTTGTGCATTCGGTATATATATTTTATTATAATAACAAATCCTAGCTAGCTATGATATAATAATACGAAAAAGCACATAATAGCCTATAAAACAAAAAAGGGACATAAATTAAAATATACTTTATGAAAATAGGTACATAAAACAATTAAGATAACAACCAACTTTTGAATACCTACAACAGTGGGAAGAAACTTACCCCCAAACTTTCAACAGTGGTTAAATTTCACACTAATTTAAAGTTTGACTAATTAAGTCCAAAATTTTAATAGTGTGATAGCTAATGATATAGATTTTTCTTCTTTTTACTTACCTACATTTTCTACTTTTATAAAATAAACATGCCATTATATTTTAGTAAAAGCGTTTTGTACAACTCGGTGGTGTATCAAAAATAAAAGAAAACTGTTTAAACCACATATGCTTTTAAAAGATGATAAGCATTATGTATTATGATCTTATTAAAAAGGCTAAATTTCATGAAGCTTTTTGCTCTAATTCCAGCTTACAGGAAAAACAGTAGGAGAGTAGGGAACAAGAAGAAGCACTATAGCAGGAGGCGATCGGGTAAATCTAGAGGAGGCAGCAGTCTAAAGGACAGCTGACAACTGACCCAGTTTCTCCAACAAGTCACAAGTCACTGATATAAAAATACATGGGGGTCAGGGAGGAGGAGACACTCTTTAGATAAAAAAAGAGAATTCAGAGGAGTTTGAGATCAGCATAGCCAGATTCCTATCTCTAAAAAGTAATAAATAAAATAAAATAATAAAAAAAATTAGCCAGGCATGGTGGTGTTCTTTGGTAGTCCTAGAAGGCTGAGGGAGGAGGATCTCTTGGGCCCAGAAGTTCAAGGTTGCAGTGAGCTATTCTCGCACCACTTTACTCCAGCCTGGGCAACAAAGCAAGACCCTATTTCTTAAATGAATGAATGAATGAATGAATGAATAAACAGAATTAAGATACAAGAGCCAAATACAATGTATGAAACTTGTTTAGATCTTGGTATGAACAAATCAAGTGTAAAAGATAGTTTTGAGACACCAGGAAAACTTTAAATATGAACCAAATATTAAATGATTTTAGATAATTATTATCAGATTAATTTAGTGTTATTACGACATGTTGTTATGTAAGAAAATTATCCTAATATTTCAGAGATTATTGCCCAAATATTCAGGGAAGATGCCATAATATTTGAGATTTATTTTAAAATACTTTAGAAATAAAAAAAATATAGTAGATAGGGCAGAGCCCTATCTACTATAGGTGGGTTGGGCACCAGCCACATACACTGAAGCTGGTGGGTTCAAACCCAGCCTGGGTCAGCTAAAACAACAATGACAACTGCAACAACAACAAAAACAAAAATAGCCAGGCATTGTGGTGGGCACCTGTAGTCCTAGCTACTCGGGAGGCTGAGGCAAGAGAATCGCTTAAGCCCAAGAGTTTGAGGTTGCTGTAGGCTGTGACACCATGGTACTCTACCCAGGGTGACAGCTTAAGACTCTGTCTAAAAAAAAAAATATATATATATATATATATAGTAGCTAAATTTAGTATAGCAAAATACTTAATTTTATAAGTATATATATGTCTATATATAGTAGATAAATTAAGTATAGCAAAATACTTAATTTGCTTAATTAAGCACAGCAAAATACTGTTTTAGCTGGCCCAGGCTGGGTTCTTGCATTTATATACATAACTCTTGATCCTATCGGTGCAAGATTTAAGTACTAAGAGCGAGTAATGTTTCTGATAACCTGCTGCACTCCACAACGCAAGTTCTCATTGCCAGAAACCCACCATGAAAAAACAAGAAGAAAGAAAAGATTTCTTTTTCAGAGAACAGGAAAGATAAGAGGAACAAATCAGAATGGCATTAATATTGCCTTCCTGTGTATCCTGCTTAGTGTCCTGAAACTCAAAAGGCTACGAAGCTGGTCACAAACAAAGAAGTTTCACCCCAAGAAATCATTTCATTCATTGTCATCTTCTGAGTCCATTTGATTTTTGAGCAGGAGAGCACTACCAGTTTAGTGGGCTAATGGATGGTTAAAAAGTTCATCTAGTTTTCACTTGATACTTTAATTTAGATGTGTTACTGGATGTCTACCTATGACATGATAGTGGTTATGTATTTTTCACCTTTTAAAATTAGTAATATTAGGTAATAATTTTACTTTCAAACATAGGATACATAAAAACTTAGTCCTCTGTACATTATTTCATCTAATATTATTCAACCTAAAAGAAATAGAAAAAAAATACTTGGAGATTCTGGTACAAGAAATAGTAATTTAAGAAATTAAAAAACTGTAAACTCTATGCATTTGTTTTATAGTTACGATATTTTTGAACTAAGGATGAAGACACTGAATCCAATCTAAACGTTTTTGTTTGTTGGTTTTGGTGATGATGGTGGAAGGGAGCTCCCTGCATTCCTGAATAACACATACTTACCTGTGGTAGAACATGCGAGCCATGCCCATCCTCTGCTTTTCCCCTCCTGACAGGACATCTTTCCAGTCCATAACAGCATCCCATCCTTAAGAAAATGAAAAGGGACACACTTTTATAAATCATTTGTTTAAATGTCCCTGTCTCTACCCTGAACAAGCGACCCCTGGCAAGTTCAAATTGTTAACATGAAGACCTGGTATTCTATAGGACATAAGCGTGGATAAACTAGAGAGCTTCATGGATAAGCATTTTGGGTTACATTTGATATTCTTTTTATGGTAATAATTTTTTATACTGACAAATGACCCTCTAAGAATTCTGATCACTGACACTTAAAAAAAATTGTTTGTTTCTCATTATCTCCAAAGGGGTCAGTAGGCTCATACTTATTTTGGAGATAGGTGGAAGAGAAGACCAACAAGTTTGCCTAGGTCAACTGCAAAGCCTACAAAGGGTAAGAGAAGAACCAACTTAAATGGTTCCCATGTGCCTGGCACTCTGTGTGAGTTTTCTCATCATATATGCCACAGCCTTGTAAGATAGATTTTATTACCTGAATTTTATAAGTGAGTTAACCCAAAATTCATGCAGCAATTGACATATCTGAGTTTAAACAGATATCAGGACTAGGATCTATATTTAGTTCCATGGGATACTTTTACAGTTTATTTGTACATGTTCTTAAAACGTCTTAACTATTGGATTTCTATTTTTTATTCAAAGAACAATCTGTTTTTTAAGAAAAATAGATTATATCTATACATACTGATATGGAAATATGCCCACAATATTTTTGCATGAGAAAACCAAGTGCAGAATTGTACATTTCGTGATTGCCTTTCTGTGAATAAACATACATATACACACGTGCGGGAGTAGAATTACGAGACACATATTTTCTAAGTTACACGTTTTTATAATAATCCAAAATTTTTATGATATGTTCACCTTAATTTTGTAATTAGATTTTTAAAAGACTACTTTCAAACAAAACCATGGTTATACTATTGGAGAGCCTGGCTTTCAACGATGAAAATGACTGTTAAAACTTGACACGCATTTAGAGCAACATTTCTCAATCAAGGGTTTAACACTCACATTTGGGGGAAAAATGTCCTTTGCTTTTTTTTTACTCCTTCAACTGAATTTTCACTATTATTAAAACACCTAAATAAACTTGGTCAATGGGAAAGAAAATAGGAAGTGTAGTCTTCATTGCTTTATATGCATCGGGTATCTGAAAAGTCAAATTATCAGAATGATTATTTGATTCTTTTGCTGATCAGAAGGAAAATATGAAATTTTCTTTTGATATACAAAAGTTCAGAGCCTTTGATGAAATAATATACATTAACTGTTTTTACTTTTTCCTTTAAATTTTAAAATATTAAGAGAGTACAAATTTTTTAGTTACCTGGATAGCTTTTATAATGCTTAAGTTAGGGCTGTAAGTGTGCCCATTTCCAAACCGTGTTCACTGTACCTGTTAGGTAGGTTTTTACCCCTCCCAACTCCCCCTTCCTCTTCCTGATTTTCAACCATTTTTACTTCTTTCTGTGCCCATGTGTGCCAATTGGTGAGTTCCAGATTATTAGCACGTGGTGCATGTGGTGCATGTGGTGCATGTTTTTCCATTCTTGAGATACTTCCCTTAGGATAATGCTCTTTAATTTCATCCAAATTGCTGCAAAATACAGTAATTCATTTCTCTTTATGGCTGAGCTGTACTCCATGGTGTGTGTGTCTACCACATTTTGTCAATATACTTATAAATTGATGGGCATTGGATTGATTCCACATCTTTGCAACTGTATGCAACTGTGAACTGTGTTGCAATAAACATTTGTGTAGGGGACGCCAAGAGTCAGACGACCTCTGAGCAAGATGATCTGCAGCTGACGGGTGGACCCTCGGGCCATATGTCCACAAGTGCTCCTTGTGGAAGAAGAGTCTTCAGCATGTAGTCCTTTGTTAATTACTCCCCTCATCTGTGTTGTAAGGGCTCCATAAAAGGCTGGTGTGGAGGTTGCTCGGGGCTACCCTGCTAAGAAGGGCTAGCCCGCCTCCTACAAGCTTGTACTTCTAATCCGTGTCATGCCTGGCTCGTCCTGCTGTGATAGAGACCAGGGCCACAGGGGCCCGAAGGGTTGTGACACATTTGGGTGTATGTGTCTTTTTTGATAAAATGACTTCTTTTCCTCTGGGTAGATACCCAATAGTGGGACTGCTGAATCAAATGGCAGGTTGACTACTAGTTCTTTGAGAAATCTCCATACTGTTTTCCATGGAGACTGTACCAATTTGCAGTTCCACCAAAAGTGTATAAGTGTTCCTTTCTCTCTGCATCCACGTCAGCATCTATTGTTTTCAGATGTTTTAGTAATAGTCATTCTGACAAGGTAAGGTAATAGCTCATTGTGATTTTAATTTGCATATCCCTGCCACACAATAACATGGAGCTTTTTTCATACGTTTGCTGGCCATTTTTCTATCTTCTTTTGAAACACTTCTGTGTCTTTTGCCTACTTTTAAGTAGGACTGTTTGTGTTTTTCTTGCTGATTTGTTGAGATTCTTGATAGTAGCTCTTTACTGGATGTATAGTTTGTGATTATTTTCTCCCATTCCATAGGTTGTCTCTTTGGTCTGTTGATTATTATTATTATTATTTGCTGTACAAAAGCTTTTTAAATTCAAGTCCCATTTATTTATTTCTGGTTGCTATTGTAATTTCCTTTGGGGTCTTAGTCATAAATTCTTTGCCTAGGCCAATACCTAGAAGAGTTTTTCCTACATTTTCTTCCAGAATTCTTATGGTTCCATGGCTTACATTTAAGTCTTTTATCCATCTTGAGTTAATATTTCTATTAATTATGAGAGATATCAGGGTCTTGTTCCATTTTTCTGCATGTGACTATCCAATTTCCCAACATCATCTATTGAATAGGGTTTCTTTTCCTCAATCTATGTTGTCAGCTTTGTTAAAGATCAGTTGATTGTGAGTAGACAGTTTTATATCCGGGTTCTCTGCTCTTTTCCATTGGTCTATGTCTCTATTTTTTTGTACTAGTTCCATGCTGTTTTGGTTACTATAGCTTTGTAGTATAGTTTGGAGTTAGGTAATGTGATGCCTCCAGATTTCTTCTTTCTGCTTAAGATTGCTTTGGCTCTTTGGGCTCTTTTTTGGTTCAAAGAAAGCATAGAGTTATTTTTTCTAGATCTGTGAAATATGACATTTGTATTTTGATGGGGATTCCGTTGAATCCAAGTAATTTTGGACAGTATGGACATCTTAACCATGTTGATTGTACTGATCTATGAGCATAATATCTTTTTATATTTGTGTCATCTACAATTTCTTTCTTCAGTATTTTGTAGTTCTCCTCATAGAGATCTTTCACCTCCTTGATTAAGTATATGCCTAAGTATTTTATTTACTTTTGTGGCTACTGTGAATGATATTAAGTCTTTGACTGGAGCTTCAGCTGGACTGTTATTGGCACATAGAAATGCTACTGATTTGTGTACATTAATTTTATAACCTGATAGTTTGCTGAATTCATTCATCAATTCCAGGAGTCTGTGAGATCAAAGCAGTAATAAAAAATCTTCCAACAACAACAAAAAAAGCCCTGGAACAGATGGGTTCACAGCTGAATTATATCAGACCTGAAGGGAAGAGTTGGTACCCATATTGCAGAAATTATTCCATACCAGAGAAGAAGGAAATCTTCCCCAGCTCATTCTATTAAGTAAGTATCACCTTAATACCAAAGCCAGGAAAGGACACAACAAAAAAAAGAAAACTGCAGACCAATATTGCTCATGAATATAGTTGCAGAATCCTCAGTAAAATATTAGCAACCTGAAATCAACAGCACATGAAAAATATAATCTACCATGACCATGTGGGCTTCATCTCAGTGATGCAAAGATGATTCAACATATGCCAATCAATAAATGTGATTCACCACATAAACAGAAGCGAAAACAAAGTCCATCTGATCATGTCAATAGATGCAGAAAAAGCATCTGCCAAAATCCAGCACCTTTTTATGATAAAAACTCTCAACAAACTAGCAATAGAAGGAACACATATCAAAATAATAAAATCCATATATGATAAACCCACAGCCAGTATCATACAGAATGGGGAAAAGTTGAAAGTAATCCCCCTAAGAACTGGAAAGAGATAGAGGTTCCTGTTGTTACTACTTCTCTTCTATGTAGTGCTGGAGGTCCCAGTCAGAGTAATTGGACAAGAGAAATAAAGGGTATTCAAATGGGAAAAGAGGAGGCTAACACTTTTGGTGATGATATGAATTATGGCTAGACATACATGTTAACTATTAAACACAGAATGCATCTATGTTTGTTATCATCATCAGTGATTGCCTATTAAGGGTTAGGTAGGGTAAATCTAAAACAGAAATAGAAAGAATTTTTTCAGAGTACTTTTTAATATTTTTAAATTTGTATATTATGTGAAATTGTTACCTATTCTGAAAACTAAATAAGCAAAGAAATATAATAAAAATAATACAATATATTAAAAATTTTCAGTACAAAGTATCTACCGTGAAAACGGGATATTTCCTATTTCCCATTGATACCTTCAAGTTTACTCTCCAGAATAGACTACTGTTCATTTTCTTGAGTGAACTTCCAGATATTAAATAGACAGAAAATCTCTATTTTAAAACATATCCTTATTATTTCATATTAGGGGGAAAAAATCTCAAAATGCCATCTGATTTAAAGTTCCTGATTCTAGGGAAAAAGGGAAAACTGTTAAAACTTCCCCTATGACTGAATTTCATAGCTTTTATGAAATATAAGTGATGATTTGAGAAACAGATTCAGATTGCTACACACTGAGAAAATATTCTGGGCTTAAGATTTTTTTTTCCCCTGCCCACTGAGAACAAGGCACAAGAGAAAAAGTATTTGGGTCAAAGGAAACTTTAACTTTGACATATTCTAATAAATAATGTCCCAAAGGGTTTTGTAGGCAGTATTGCATGCTCACAGAACAGATGAATCAAAACTGAGTCACAAATGTTTCCTCTGATACTTATTTAGTGAGACTAAGTCAGCTAGGAAGAGAATGATTTTTTTTGCTTCCTAGAGATGCACAATTTCTTTAGTTCACGTCCATTTGGTAGCCCATCTGTAACCTGGTTGATGGAATGGAATGTAGTTCTTAATTCCATCTTTAATAAGCAAAGGATCAGCTAATCTAAATAGAACTTCAGTAGTCTTCTTTCAAAGTAAGTGATGGACTTGCAAATTTAAGTGTTTTCCTGCTTTGCTTAAATGTTTCATGTTTAAGGATCAAGCAAGTAAAACAGGTTTTCCTGGAACTTTTTTTTTTTTTAATGTGTAAAGATATAATAGTTCTTATTACTGTCTAAAAAGCTGGGAGGAAGCATAGAACAGTTGCATACCTTACCATAAAATATTGATGTTCACGTCAGATCTGGGTTTGAATTCCTGTCCCACAATTTGCTGTAGGACCCTGGCTAAGACGCTACACTTGAATTTAATCTACAAAATGGGATAGTAAAAGCTACATCATTGGACTATTGTGGATATTAAATGTTACATACAAATTTCTTTATATGGTATATTCCACATAGTAAACACTCAATAAACCATAATAATTACTATTACATTGTCAGGGTTGGAATATTCTTAACAATAGCTCTAGATCTTAATGATTTCTAAAAGACTATAATGTTCCATGTTTATTATAAATTTCTATTTAGATCATGAGATTTCAAACTTATTCAACACAACTTGCCCCAAATAAGCCTGCATCATTTACTCTATTACAGGGTTTCAGAACTGGAGCACAGCTGACCACTGGGCAGGAGAAGACAACTTGCTTTTCCTATATAGTAGAAATTATGAATACCATAAAAGAAATATGATAACATCTCTCCTGCCTGACTCATTTGCTTATGGTAAGGATCAAATGAAGTAATGAATGTGAAACTGCTCTGTAAAATATCAAGTATTATCACAAAAAGACAAATGTCATAGTATCAATATTATGATTGGCAAATATTACCATTAACAATTAATTCTCACGCATTTACATGCCACTGTACTAAATGCGTTACATACAGACTTATTTAACCTTCGCAAAAAACTTTTAAGGTATTTATTTATCCCCGTTTTATAGCTGAAGATACACCAAGCAAGTGTAACCAAGATTTGATTCCAGAACTCCCTGAGTTCAAAGCTCATATTCTCAATAGCTGTATAGCCCTGCTCTTCTCTATTACTATTAATACACATAGGGTCCAAGATAACACATAAAGTCATGTAAAATAAAATCTAGAATTCTGGCTTATTATTTTAGTAGTTTTTCTAAGCTATCAAGTTAAATGAGTTAGCAAACATTTGAAAGTGGGACTATTAGAGGAATTTTCTATACCTTACCCAAGTTTTTATGTGCTGTTTGAGAGAGGAAAAAAGGTATTGGTAAAATTGTGAGTCTGAAGACAAAAGAAGTTTGCTGCTACTTCCCAAATTATTAAATTTAATGCAAGCTGAGAGCTCAGCAGGTGAATATTTCTATCATAGACTCTTCATACATCTAGACGGCCAGTGGCCTCAGAGACACCTGTACATTTAAATATAAAAGTAAAAATTCTATTTTTAAATGCTAGCTTCAGCGACATGGAGACTTGATAAAAGGTTCACATGCTGTACTAAACATAAGCAGAAAAAGATTTTTTAAGGTAATAGAAAAGCAATAAAACTATCTTTACACTTACATACTTATTTCCAATCATACACATAGCATATATTCAAATTAAACCACAGATTAAATATATGCTCAAGTTTATTTGTTTGAAATGACATCACATGCATAAAAAAAGCATGCTGGACTTTACCTCCTTCTCTTTGAACTATGTGATAGAGGTGGACATTGTGTAGAATACATTCCAGATCTTCATCTGTATAACCTTTATCATGCATGTCATCCACTGAATCAGGATAAATGACTTGATCCCGAAGATTTCCAAGAGACATATATGGCCTATAAAACATCAAGCATACAAGAAATCACTGTAGCTTCCTCATTGTGACATCTTGGTCATCTGAAGACATCAGAGCAGATTTTAAACACTACATTTCTATGATTATATTTGCTCCTTTGTGATGAATACTTCTCCCTCAGGCACTGCAAAATAATACCCTATTATGTTTAAATAAAAACTTTTTCAGACATAGGCACAAAAGAAGTGTCTATAAAAAACCATTTGATAATTCCAGCAGAGAAATACTACATACACGTTGTTTCACTGTATTTTATAAGATGGCTTTATTAGAAAATTTGGGCTTTGATCCAGCAATGGGAACAAACAAAACAAAATGTCATTTATAGTAAGAAAAACACATATTAAAACTACATTGAATTTCTTATTTATCAGATTGACCAAAAATTCAGCATCTTGACAGTTCACTCCACTTGCAGGTCTATGGAGAAATAGGTGCTCTCAAACTATGGTGAAAATTCAAAATGGTATAGCCTGGAGAGAATTTGGCACACTGACCCACTTTTAAGAATTTACTCTGATATCAGATATACTTCTAAAAATATCTGTAAGAAAAGATGCATAATGTTATCCATTACAGCACTATCTGTTATAGCAAAATACTGAAAAACAAATGTCTATCATATATAAAGGGGACTGATTGAATACTCTTTAGTACATCTACTAGGCAGCCGCAAAAAAAGGATTAGGAAGAACTCTGTAAACTGGCACAGAATGATTTCCATGATATATTGTGAAAGTGAAATACAGTGCAAAAGTAGACATACAGCAGCGTTTCTGAAGAGTGGCACTGTTGGCAATATTAAATCAGATAATCCTGCAGTGTTGAAGGCTAGCCTGTGTATTGCAGGATGTTTAGCCTATGCCTGGTCTCTACTCACTAGATGTCAGTAGTACTCCCTCCAGTGGTGAACAAAAATATTGTCTCATACATTGTCAAATGTGCCCTGGGAGACAAAAATCTTCCCCAGCGGTGAAAAACGCTGATATACACATGTATAGCATATCACCTTCTATGTAAAAAGGAAGTAAAATAAAATACAAATATATCTGCTGATACTTACAAAAGGAAACACAGAAAGGACAGTCCAGACTAATGAAACTGGTTACTGACAGGAGGTGGGAGGACAGTTGAGGGAATGACCTGAGTATCTTTTCCACATAGTTTTTCCCTTTAGAATTGTGTCAAGGTGTTATGATTTAATAAATAAATGCAATCGAACCAACTAGAACGAAGGAAGAAACCTTAAAATTGAATACAAACCGAAGTAGATTAACTGAATTGTGTACCAAATGGATAACATAACCACACAGGGAGGAGGGTGGAGGTGAGGATGAATTAATACCAGAAACTTTTGAATTTGGCTACATAGTTTCAGTCAAAGACAGAAAGAAGCACAAATGATTTTTTTTTTTTTTTTAAAGAGGAAGGGCTTTATTTCAGCTGTTGGAGCCAGAGTGGACTTAAATCCAAAAATGGCCGAGCTCCATCACAAATACATTTTTAACATTATCTAGCGAATTTATCTTTAGTAATGATAAAGATGTAGCAATTCTGAAAAACTATCTTATGTATATTGTAGGACTGATAAATAAGTAAATAGTTGATAATGTTAGGAGCTAGCATTTGCACTGTGGAAGAAGAAAGACAGACATGCGAATATAGGAAGGCAAGAAAAAATTATAATATTTAATTCAAATTGGAGTATCAGTATGAATTTATGACTCTTTAAAACAAAAAACCAATTTCCTATGTCTGTCTATATATGGAATATCCTGATAGTATCCTCTGAGAAGGAAAAAACATCATTCAGGTAGCACAGTGGATTAAACTGTGAACAGAAAAAGATATATATCTTAATCCTCACCCCCATACCTGTGACCATGACCTTACTTAGAAACAAGATCTTTGCAGATGTAATTAATTAAGGCTCTTGAGACAAAGACTATCCTGGATGAACTACATGAGCCCCCAAATCCAATAAATGCCAATATGAAAAGAGGGGAAACAGTAAAGAAAGTCCATGTGATGAAAGAGGCAGAGATTGGTGTCATGCTACCATAAACCAAGGAATGCTTGGTGCAACTAGCAGCTGGAAAAGAAATACGAAATAAGCCTCCCCTAGAGCCTTCAGAGAGCATGTAGACAGCCAGTACTTTGACCTCCAGCCTTCACAAAAGTGAGAAAATAAATTTCTGTTGTTTAAATCACCAAGTGTTTGGTAATATATTATGGTAGTTTTTGGAAGCTAGTATAGACAGTATTCATACAAAAAAAATCTATAACCTTAATAACATTATGAAGAAACTATCGGACAAGTGCAAATTGAGGCACCCTCTTTAAAAAAAAATAGTTCTTCACTCTTTTAAAATATAAATGTCTCTGAACAGAATAAGATGGTGACCAGAAGGATCATTTAGCTGAGCTCTCCCACTATGACTGGGGAAAAAGAGAGAACCCAGCCATACTTGGTGCTGGGCCCTTACCCAGAGCACAGAGAGGAGGTGGTGAGCTGGATACAGCATATGATCTGGAGTGGTGGGAATCTGCTGAATTAGGCAACTGATTGTGACCAGCTGGGAATGGCTGGCCCCCATGGAGGTCCAGCACAGGAAGAAGCCTTTCCAGAGTTTTTAGTTGTTGGGGAAAGCTGTGCATTGAGTTGAAAGTTTGAAAAAGTGGGTGGACTCAAACAGTATACAGAAACCAGATTAGAATGCTGGTTGGAGTGGACTTGCCATAGGTTTGGTGGCTGTTGAGGAAGCCATACTGAGAAGGTCCCAGGGGGCAAGGGGCTGCCACTGTGGGAAGGTTGTGAGAAGGTCTTAGCAGGGGCCAAAAGCACAGCTCTTAATTCACCTTCTGGGATCAGAACTCCAGTCTTGGGACAGGCTGAGGGACTCCTGTACACCATAGGAGGTGGAGTCAGGGGGCACGGTGAGATCTGCCCTGATGGACTCTTATGACCTTGAAGATCCCAACCTGGCAGGGTCTCAATGCTGAGGAAACAATCAGGTATCACCAAAGGCAACTATGTTTACAATAAGGACCATAGAGGTTGCTGGCTGGGTGCTCAGTCTCCAAAAGAAACCACAGCACCACCTGGTGTCCCAGTGACACATTGCAACATACTGTCATCAAGAGCAAGGACTGCTGTTTGGCCACCAGGAAGAGTTTGGCTTTGCTCAGGCTGAGGCCACTTGAAGACCTAAACCCTTAGACAAGGTAATATAAAGGAAAGGAGGTAGTGAGAAGGAAAAAGGAGGTGAAAAAGAAGAAAGAACACATGAGGAGGAACCAACAGAAAAATTTGCGCAACATGAAAAACCAAAACAGAGGAGCTCCCCCAGGGACCATGAGGCACCTGCTGCAGAAGACTCCAGCTATAAAGAATTACTGGACTTGACAGAAAGGGAATTTAAAATATGGATGATAGAGACAATAAAAGGAATGGATGAGAAAATGGAAAGACAGAACCAAAAGTCGGACAAGAGATATGTAGAATATAGAAAGGATATGGCAGAGCTTAAGGAAATGAAGGAGACAATCAGGGAATGTAAATATGCATTAGAAAGTATCAAAAATAGGATAGACCATGGAGAAGAAAGAACCTCAGAGCTAGAGGATAAAGTTTTTGAGTCAACCCGGTAGTTAAAGTGGCAGAAAAGAAGGAGAAAGAAGAACAGGTGCTTAGAGAACTACGAGACTCCATGAAGCATTCAAACCTACAAATAATAGGGATTCCTGAAGGGGAAGAAGATTGTCCTAAAGGAATGGAAGCTCTACTAGAGACTATTATAAATGAACAATTCCCAAGTTTTACTAAAGACCTTGACACACTCCTCTCAGATAGGTATCAAACCCTGGGTCATCTCAACTTAAACACAGCCTCTCTAACACACATTGTAATGAACCTATCTAAAGTCAAGATAAAAGAAAAAATTCTGCAAGCAGTCCTACAGAAGCAGAACCATTAGGATAACAGCAGACTTTTCAAGTGAAAACTTTCAAGCCAGAAGATTATGGTCATCCACCTTCAACATTCTTAAACAAAACAGCCCAGAATTCTGTATACTACTAAACTAAGCTTCAAAATTGATGGAGAAATCAAATATTTTCCAGATATACAAGCACTGAGGAAATTCACCACAAGACTAGCTCTACAGGAAATACTTAGACCTATTCTCAACACTGACCATACAATGGACCACAAGCAAAGTAAACACCCAGAAGCTAAAGGTCAAAACTTAGCTTCCACAATGGCACAAAGGATAAAACTACACAACAGACTTCACAAGATAAGATGAATAGAACACCAAACTTATCAATTCTCTCAATAAATGTCAGTGGACTGAATTCACCACTGAAGAGGCATAAGCTGGCTGGTTGGATAAAAAAAAGCACAAGCCATCCATACGCTGTCTCCAGGAGACACAGCTAGCCTTGAAGGACAAATCAAGATTCAGGGTTATGGGATGGAAAACAGTATTTCAAGCAAATGGAAATCAAAAGAAAGGAGGGGTTGGCAATCTTATTTTCTGATAATAGTGGATTCAAAGCAACTAAAGTTAAGAAAGACAAAGATGGACACTTTATACTGGTCAAAGGAAAACTACAACAAGAGGATATTTCAATTTTAAATATTTCTGCACTCAAATGCTCCCAGAATTATGAAACAGATCTTGATGGGTCTGAGCAATATGATATCCCATACACCATAATAGCTAGGAACTTTAACACCCCTGTGACAGAACTGGACAGATCCTCTAAACAGAAACTAAATAAAGATACAATGGACTTAAATGTGACCCTAGAATAAATGGGATTAATAGACATAAACAGAACACAACACCCCAAAGGTAAGGAATATACACTTTTCTTATCAGCTCATGGTATGTACTCCAAAATAGACCACATCCTAGAGTACAAATCAAATGTCAGCAAAATTAAAAGAATAGAAATTATACCTTGTATCATCTCAGACCATAAAGCAATAAAGATAGAACTCAAATCCAACAAAAATGTTCATCCCCACACAAAGGCATGGAAATTAACAACCTTATGTTGAATGATAGTTGGGTTCAAGAACAGATAAAAGAGGAAATCATTAAATTCCTCAAACATAACAACAATGAAGATACAAGTTATCAAAACCCGTGGGGTACAGAAAAAGCAGTCTTATGAGGGAAGTTTATTGCATTAGATGCCTACATTCAAAAAACAGAAAGAAAGAGCATCAGCAAACTCATGAGCTATCTTACGGAATTGGAAAGAGAAGAACAATCTAATCCCAAACCCAGCAGAAGAAAAGATATAACCAAAATTAAATCAGAGATTAATGAAATTGAAAACAAAAGAATTATTCAGAAAATTAATTAAACAAAAGGTTGGTTTTTGGAAAAAAGATAAAATCAATAAAACTTTGGCCAGATTAACTAGAAACAGAAAAGTAAAATCTCTAATAACTTCAATCAGTAACGATAAAGGGGAAATAACAACAGATGCCCCAGAGAAACAAGAGATCATCTCTAAGTACTACAAGAAAATCTATGCCCCCAAATTTGACAATGTGGAAGAAATGGATTAATATCTGGAATCACACTCTCTCCTTGGACTTAATCAAGAAGAAACAGATATCTTGAACAGACTGATTTCAAGAACCGAGACTGAAGAAACAAAAAAAACCCTCCTATCAGAAAATGCCCTGGTCTAGATGGCTTCACATCAGAATTCTATCAAACCTTCAAAGAAGAGCTTATACTACACTGTAGAAATTATTCCAAAAAATTGAGAAGGAATCTTCCCCAACATGTTCTATGAAGCAAATATCCCCCGATACCAAAACCAGGAAAAGGCCAAACTAAATTAGAATTTCACTAATGACTATAGATACAAATTTTCAATAGAATCCTAGCCAATAGATTATAGCTACACATCAAAAAAAATCATTCATCATGATCAAGTAGTTTCATCACAGGGATACAAGGCTGTTTAACATATGCAAGTCCATAAACGTAATTCACCATATCGACAGAAGCAAAAACAAACACCAGATGATCCTCTCAATAATGCAGAAAAAGCATTCAATAAAATTCAGCATCCTTTTCTAATTAGTTAAGAATATAGGCAGAGGTGGCATATTTCTTAATCTGATCAAATCTATCTATGACAAACAGCTAACACAATACTGAATGAAGTAAAACTAAAAGCTTTTCCACTTAGAACTGGAATCAGACAAGGTTGTCCTCTATCACCACTACTATTCAACATAGTGCTGGAGTTCTAGCCAATACATTTAAGCAAGAGAAGGAAATAAAGGGCGTCCAAATTTAGGCACCTGCCACAATGCTCAGATAGTTTTTCTATTTTTAGTAGAGACAGGGTCTCACTCTTAAACTCCTGAGCTTAGGTAATCCATCCACCTCAGCCTCCTCGAGTGCTAGGATTAAAGGCATGAGCTATCACTCCTGGCCAAACTTTTTCATATTAAAAGAATCAAAAAGTTATGGCATGGGAATAGATGCAATATAAAATGAATGCACAAAACAGTAAAAGGGAAAAATAAAAGAAAAAAAGAAACTCAAAAGGCATGGCAATTAAATGCAGTGTATGAACTGGATTTGGAAAAACAAGTTACAGCAAAGAACAGTATTATGAAAAGTGGCAGACTTTGAATATGGTCTGTATTTCTGATATTGTATCAATGCTAAATTTTCTGAATTTAATCATTATAGTATGGGGCAGCGCCTGTGGCTCGGTGGGTAGGGTGCCAGCCCCATATACTGGGGTGGCGTGTTTGAACCTGGCCCCTGCCAAATTGCAATGAAAAATGGCTCGGCATTGTGATGGGCACCTGTGGTCCCAGCTTCTCTGGAGGCTGAGGCAGGAAAATAGCTTGGGCCTAGGAGTTGGAGATTTCTGTGAGCTGTGATGCCACAGCACTCTACCGAGGGTGATGGAGTGAGACTCTGTCTCTAAAAAAGAATAAAATAAAATAAAATAAAATAAAAATCATTGTAGTATGGCTATATTCGAGAATATCCTTGGTCTTTGAAAATATAACCTGAATTAGCTGGGGGTAAAGAGTAATGATTACTGCAACTTACTTTAAAAAAATTTTTTAAAAGAGTATATTTATGTGTGTGCCATGGGTCCTGGAAAGGCTGTTTCAAGACAATTTGTGATGATGTTCATTCACTCTGAAAGCACAGGAAACGGAGGGCCCTGTATCCAATGTTCTGTTAGTTTGCATGTGATTCTCTTTCCAGGTCAAAGGTCTGGAATTTAGCATTTTGAGCTAGCTCAAGTTTCTCTAGTCCTACCAAAGTTATACATAATTGATAAGCACTTAAAATACCCTTTACTAAACTTTCCTTTCTAAATATATAGACCCATTCAGATCATCTTCTAAATATTTCAGGTAGATCAATTACCATGTCAGGATGTTACTAGCTTACTTGCTCTGGCTCTGATATCAGAAAGGGATCAGGCCACACATCTAGTACAAGCAAAAAGGAAATGGATTGCTCATAACTGGTAGCTATCAGCAAAGGAACATTAATGAGGTTTAGTTTACTTTCTCTAAGTCAAACCCAATCACCTCAATATATATATTGTGGAAAAGATACTGGAATAAACCCATAGGTATCACAGTGTAATTTAACTAATTATTGCTATTTAAACATTATAATTCTTTTTCTTTGGAATCTGAAGTTCTGTCGAATACATATTTATTTAAAACTATTAAATCTAATAGTAAAATGATTTGAGATGAAATTTATTCTTTGTGATCACAGCTTTTTATAGTTATGTTACAAATGTCTCCTTTATAGATGTACTTTTGTTATTTGCATTGTACTCCTTTTCTATGTTAAAATTTAAATAACTGAATATTTACTTATTCATTTCTGAAACATACTGTTGCTTATTAGAGTTACTTTTGTGCTATTCTTTACTTGAGGCAAAAGCAGAAAGAAGGGGAACAAATTGAGAAGTGTTAGCTCTGTCTCTGTGTGTCTGGAGCTTCTGGAATGATCACCCAAAATGTCCCTCAAACCCTAAGAAAAACACGTAACATGAAAGGTCTATATGCACAGAAATAAACTTGAAAAAACATATATAAAATTTAGTTGGGAACAACATGGATAAAAATTTCACAGTAATATTAACAGTATTTAAGGCATGAGATGTGTTAAGTTCACCACTAAGTACTGCTGTGTTGCCATGGCAATAAGAAGTTAGCAATTCAAAAGCCATAGAATCTGGCTATTAATAATTCATATAAATGCACATGTTGGGAGCAGTCATGTCATCAGATTTTTTCATGCATACCAAGAACTAGATTTGAGTCCTGAATGCACAGGAAGTCATTCCTAACATTTAAAAAATAAGTATGTAGCAAAAAAAAGAAATGTTCAAGTGGAAAGAGATATTTACTATTACTGAAATTATATCTTTAGAGTGAGATATTTCTAGGTTCCAAAAGAGAGATGATCATAGCCTCTTGAGAAGGGAATATATTTCTTTCCAAGTAATAAAAATAGTGGAAGAATCTAAGTATTAGCAAGTTGTTAACAATGCAAACTTCCCCAAAAGTCAACTTTAAGAGTATTTATCAATATACTAGATTACCATATAAAATTCCTAATAATTAATCTACAAAAATTTCAATTCCATTTGGTTAAAACAAATAATTGGCTCACAGATGAGGAAAACTTTTAGATGAAAAGGAAATTTTTTCCCCATGATTATTTTTATAAATTAGCCTTTAGAAGACTTAAATATTTAAAAATTATCTTTAACATTTTCCCAAATAACAGAAAGCTATAGAAAATCATGTTCACATTTATAGAGCCCTTTAAGTTAAAGAGAGATTTTAAAAATGAACTGTGCCAATTACTACACAGGACACACCAAAATGTACAATTTACAATTCTGGTAATTGACACCCAATAATACTTATAGGAATTTTTCTTGCCATAAGTCTAATAGAAAGAAAGGAATAGAAGTCAATTAGCTACAGCAATACTCCTGAGATTTCTTCATGGCTAAAAATCATTTCCTTTAAAAAAAGGTTACAGATATGTATCCTCATCATAAAGATTATGCAAAATATCTACTGCAAGTAACAAAGTAAATATATTGCCTGTAATTAGAGTAAGATGCCAGACTGATTTGGCAGGAAAACCAAGTCTGTGGAGGCGTTCATTCATTCATTTAATTGTTCATCAGATATTTATTCCTCAGTTGTTTCACAAAATACTGCCAGCACTGTGCAGAGACATGTGGATGCCCTTTCTACCTTATATTCTATGATCATTTGCTTAACAGTGACTCAACGTGGGCAAATTCTGTGCCAACACAGCTCTTCCTCCCCAAGCACAGGTTTGATTCCTTGAAGGGCAGTGGGTCCAATGTATGTCACCCGTTATGTAAAGAGCTCTGTGAGGGGGCTGGATTAAGCCACATCGCATTCCTTTTTTATTCCAGTGGCCCTTATAGACCCTCATTTCACTGAAGCAGTGGTCTGTTATCCTGTCCCTTACTTTAATAAATACACTCCTTGTTAAGAGGCTGTCCTTCTTTGTGTTTTGGGATTCAGAGATTCTTTAAAAGTCAAAAGGTTCGGCTCGGCGCCTATAGCTCAACCGGCTAAGGCGCCAGCCACGTACACC
>NW_003852465.1:1068212-1071212 GCF_000181295.1 Otolemur garnettii
CCCAGGGGGACAGCTTGAGGCTCTGTCTCAAAAAAAAAAAAAAAAAAAGTCAAAAGGTTGAAAAGCAAGAGACCCAGAAGAGAATAGTGATCATGATATTTAAACTAGCATTTCCTGTATTTTTCCTTAGGCCTTTTCCCAGACCGCATCCTCATTTTTTTTTTCACTTTATTATTATTTTTTTATTATTGTGTTATTTTTATTTTTATTTTTTTGCAGTTTTTGGCCAGGGCTGGGTTTGAACCCACCACCTCCGGCATATGGGGCCGGCGCCCTACTCCTTTGAGCTACAGGCACCTCCCACATCCTCATTTTTAAAACTTAGATCTAAGGTTAAAAGAAAAGAGGCACAGATCTCGCTGAGAATTCTAGAATGGCACCTTCTGTCCTTCTGTAGAGGAAGAGGCAAATGAGTTCCTCTAACCTGCTTCCTGATCTCACCTGCTTCATCATCTGGTTTTACATGTGTGGATTAAACCATGTTGTTACATTATACGGAGTTCCTCTGTCCTTCCAAAGAGGAAACCCTGGATTTGGAAGACATCCATATAGAAATAATCCAAAATGGAAGTTCATATTTTAGAATCTCTATGAAACGTATTTGGCGCACACACTTCTTAGTCTACAGTGCAGCTGTCCCAAGGTTGCTGTTACTGAGATGGGACTGTTCTGCCCATTTTATTGAACGTCCAGAAACAAAACAAGTCTTGATTCTCTTGCAAGAGATAGTCTCTCATTTTGCCTTTTTAAATGGCATAACACGTTGTGAAAATTAAGATTTGCTTGTTTTATATCTCTGTGAGAATTCTGATTTAAAATTAAGGGAATGTTTTGAGAAATTATTTAAATTTTATTGAGAAGTAGATTTTAGAAGGAGAGTAGAGAACATCATCTAATTTGAAAATAAATATACTTGAATTTCTAAAAAAATTTCACATTTGTGCAAGAATATATGTAATTTCATTCACTTATATGAATGATAGCCAAATATCTATGCTTAACTTATGTTAAAATTGACTTAATTACTCTGTACACCCAGGATTATAAGGGCCTCTGCCTCCAAAGAACAGCTTGACATTAGTAAAGATTCAGGGCACTGAGCAAACAATCTTAGCTGGTGATACCCTTGAAAGGTCAGGGAAAGGAGTAGTGAATTTCCAGAGACATCTCCCCTGTTGATAGCAATAGCCAGGACAAAGTGACTTCAGGGTCACACATACCTGAGTTCAAATGCTAGCTCCAACATTTATCTGCTGTATGACTTCAACTTCTAAGTTTTTTCATCTAAAATATAGGGATGCTAACAACAGTTTATCTTATATAAAAATGAGAAATTTATGTAATATATGTAGAGAAGTAACTGGCATGCAGTAACTGTCTCCAATTGTGAGTTAAAAGCAAAATAATAATAGGTCAGAGATTTTCAACCCTGGCACAAGATATCCTAGGATCCATTAATTATCTCCAGAGGTCACAATATTCTCAAGACAAAATCAACTTTAATTCACCTAATTTGAAAAACTATATAGGCTATGTTATTAAAAAACAGAAATGGAAATGCCATCAAAGAAAATGTGGATTAAATACTGGCACTCCTAAAAGCTTTTCTTCCTAAGAAAACCAACTGAAGAATATAGAAATTATTTTGTTATTCACCAGAAAGTAGGGACAGTGCTAGAGACTTTATTTATTATGATTATCTAAGAAAAACTTTAAGGTCAAACACAGTGGGTTTTTTTTCTTTGCAGGGATTTGTTTTCATATGATAATTTTATTAATCTGAAAATGAGAGGAAGTGAATACAGAGGGAGAGTTTCTATTCAAAGACTGGGTAAATTCTAATCCTGGCTCTGAAGTGCTGTATAACTCTAAGTCTGCAATCCCTTTGAACTTCAATTGAATTATTTAAAACACTCTCTTTAGCATGACTTATGCTGAGCATAATCAATATGTATTATTCATGTGTAAGAAGATAGAAATAAAGTTATCTATATTTAATTTGCTGTACAATTTAATTAGTGATGTTACCATTCCTGTTTACAATCAAATTTAAGGTTTTCATGTTGTATTCAATTTTAGAACGTGATTCATAACAACTTCATTTATTAAACAGTATTTACATTTACCTAGGAGATTAAGCAACATTGTATTTGAATATGCAACCCTGTGAAAGAAGAAGTTAGTGAACAGATACTGAGCTGGTAAATAAGATGTTACTTAAAATCTCAGAATATCTTTTGACAAAAGGGAGCAAAAATAGTGAGTGTTGTGGAAGCAAATTACCATCATCTTTTATTATGTTTTTCAAGAAGCATCAACAGTCTATAAATCTTAACATGTAAGCCTGGGTCATTTACTCATAGAGAGACGACCGCCTTAGCTGAAGACCAGGAAAACAGCAAACATTCAGAGTACTTATTAAAAAGTAAGTCGAAGAACTTCAGCTAAAAGGAATACTTTAGCAATGCTTAAGAATCTAGACAACGGGCGCTATCCAGCATGAACTGATGACATAATATTAGTGGAGAAGACTGAAAAAAAATTTGTTTTTCTCAGCTTGGTGTTATTAGAGGAGGGTGGGGCAGCATAGTATGCGATACAAAAGTGTCCAGAAAACAAAAACTTTTTGCTCACTTTAATCTGGGGAACCTCTGACTTATTTAGACATTGGAGGAAACTGGTGCAATTCCTGACAACTGCTAAAATCCCAAATGACTTTCAACCCCCAGGTCAAATGCCACATGGTTCTATTTTTTCATAGCATTTCCTGCCTTTCTTGAGGCTCTTACTCTGGTTTTTATTTCTGTTAGTTGCATATGTTTGTTTATAACTAAATGAGATGTAAGTACCATAACGAGAGAGACTGTGTCTGAGTCATGGTCTAGCTTCTGAAGGATCTTATAATAGGCTTTAATAAACACTGGATAATTTTGGCGTGGGACAGTACAATAATTTCCCTAACATGTAAAGCACAATATTCCAGCCATTTCTCCCTTTTTT
>NW_003852465.1:1071349-1073897 GCF_000181295.1 Otolemur garnettii
GCCTCCCAAGTAGCTGGGACTACAGGTGCCCGCCACAACACCTGGCCATTTTTTTTGGTTGCAGCCATCATTGTTGTTTGGCAGTGCTGGGGCTGGGGATTCGAACCTGCCACCTTAGGTGTATGTGGCTGGCGCCTTAGCTGCTTGAGCCACAGGCGCCGAGCCGCCTTGTCTTTCTTTTAAAAAATGTTTGGTCAGATTTAATTATGTCCTTATAATACAATTTTTCCTTATAATACAATCTTTCTTTCACTTTCTAAACACAACTTCTCAGACTCAAACTCAAAAGTTTGCACACGTTACTTTTTCAATACACAATTGTGGGAAATCTGAACCTATTTCAGATCTTGGTCTTAGTATTTGGTCATGCACAATAAATTTGAATAGATCATAGTCAAAATTTCTGCCCTGAGATATTTCTGCCAACGAAGGCAGGTAGGAAGAGCAAAAGTATTAGGAATAATAATAGCATTACATTGTGAGCTGGTGCCCAAAAGGGGACTCTTGCTGAGGAGTGATATTCAGCTGTTCCTTGGTATCCACAGGGGATTGGTTCCAGGATCTCAATAGCTAACACAGATACTCAAGACTTGTATATAAAATGGTCATAGTGTTTACTTTAAGTCAGGGTTGTCCAACCTTTTTCTTCTCTGCTGCACATTGGAAGAATTAAAAGTTGTCTTGGACCACACATTAAATACACAAACACTAACAAAAATTGATGAGCAAAAAAAGATCCATGCATACTTTTTAGGATAGCCAACACCACAGATGAGCAAAAAAGGCCTCAGAAAATCAATGTGTGGTCCATGGGCTGCTCATCCCTAGATTACTTATAATACCTAATACAATGTAAATGCTATGTAAATAACTATACTATATTGGTTTTTTTTAATTTGTATTATCTTTTATTGTTGAATTATTTAAATATTTCTTTTTCCAATTTGTTTGATCCATAACTGGTTGAATCCAAGGAAACAGAACCAGCAGACATGGAGGGCCATCTGTAGTGTGATGTACACAAATGATCCTCTGGAGGGTTTTAAAAAAAAGTGGTACAAAGGAAAAGAAGCCTTTGCTACTTTTTGTCAGTAAACAAGTATTACCTTCTTCTTCATCTTTCCTCCCTCCCTCCCTTCCTTTCCCTCTTTCTGTTCCCCCAACTGCCACTAAATATTTCAATTTATCATTTAGAAAAAAAAATTTTTTATCATTTAGGTGACTGTTAGCATATTATATTTTGTTAGCAGGTGAATTAAATAAATCAATGAAAGGTTGGTTTGGGGGGTTTTAATGGCTAAAGACAGAACCCCACCCAGGGGATTAGCAAGCACCTAATGGGCCATAAATTAGTGGTTCTGCAAAAGCGAGAGCAGAGAATCACAAGTCCGTCCTTAGGGGCTTCGGAAGAGGGAGAAACTGCAGCAAGAATTGACAGAGGAAATTCAGGGTCTGTATCCAAGTGGAAACTTTTCCAGAGTGTTAGGATCGCCAGCTGATAGAGCCCTTAGCAATGAGTTTCAGTTTAAGGAACTAGACACATTTCTCAGGAAATATGGTGTTAGCCTAAAATTACCAAAACACTTTTTAAAGTAGTATCTGAGCCAAACTTAGCATTTTACTATAAATCATTCCATAGATTTGGAGTGGCTTACCCACATTTTAGACAAAATATTTCTTTCCTAAAATTTATCAAATGCTCTAGGAGTTACCATATAACATCAATGATGAAGATGAGATGAGAAGGGGTTTTGAAACTAATTTTTTGAGCAAAACTCTGATCTGTATTCTTGAACCAAGGCCCAGATTTTCTTTTATCTGGTTCTCATTAAAAATATTGCTAAAGTAGTAGAAGAAATTAACTGGGAAAACATTGTGGTGATTTCACAATTTCTTAGGAATTTGAGTTTCCTAGCTGGCAAACTGAGCCACAGTAGCATTTTTGTGAATATTTAGATAAAAAATAAGTGGCCTAATGTAGTCAATTGGAAGACTTTCTTCTTCTGTATGTTATGTTAATATAAACTCACTTTCACAAAACCTACTCTATCTTTCCCCCATGAAAGTAACAATTAATGTACGTTTGATAAATCCATAAAGAGATCAATCTTCTGCCAACGAGTCTTCCAATAACAAAAAGTGAATATGGAAAATTATTGTAAAAGTGTGTATTTATGACTTGTAAAGTTCATACATAAGTCTCAACTCTATATTGAATTTTCATTTTATTATTGCTATAACCTATATTCTATTTATATAAGTTAATACAATAAAATATTAGATTCTAATATTCATTAAAGAGAATATCCTAAGAAGAAATGCTTAATATTGTTAATATAACAAAATACTAGATTATAATGTTTAATAATGAGCATATTCTAAGAAGAAATGTTTAATGTTATATATTGACAAATATTTTGAAATAGTTATAAATAGCAGTTTTCTTTAAATCATAAAATCACAGAATATTATTTTTATTTTTATTTTTATTTTTTTTGAGACAGAGCCTCAAGCTGTCCCCCTGGATAGAGTGCTGTGGCATTACAGC
>NW_003852465.1:1074058-1120217 GCF_000181295.1 Otolemur garnettii
GTGGCTGGCGCCTTAGCCGGTTGAGCTATAGGCGCCGAGCCAGAATATTATTTTTAAAGTTACTTGAAAAATCATCAGCTTTTATACTTTAAGAATAAATAATACATTCAGACTCTTAGTTTATGTACGCACTTAAGTAAATTCTATGCTTTTTGCAAGGATAATGGCCTTGTGAAACTTTAAACATACGTAAAATTTTCATATTTCTAGAATCCAAATAATCAGGGTAAAATGACTTTTAACAATAATTATTAACATGTTTAAACTTAAAAATTTATAAACTTATTTTTATCCATAACTAGATTGCAGTTGATCTTTTTTGCTTAGGCAGCAGTAAATTTCATAACTAAGAAAAACTTTCCCAGTGATTTATATTTGTTGAAAAATTACATAGTTTGTGTCTCTGCAGGCAAAGACTAGAATTTCTTCACTTTTTAATGCTCTGAAAATGTCTTATGTTGCTAAGATTAAAGTTGTATTCAACAACTGCTGCTAAAAATATAAAATTTATTTATGCACTTTTATTTGCATTGAGACTATAATCCTATAACTGCACATTTTCTTCATGATTCTTTGACTTCTAAAGTAAAAAAATTAAATCAGTCTACTAAACACATTAATGTCTGAAATATAAACTTTTGGCAGTATAAGTTAGCTTAAAAACTCAGAAAGTTTCTTAAAGGACATTAATGCATTGCTATAAAGAGACAATGCTTCTGGTATCACAAGGTGAAACCTATTTGTGTCAGACATGAATATATATCCATGACACTGCTCACATCCAACATTCTCCGCCAACACAATTCATCCTCTGATATTCCAGGCAGCTTCCTCCTGCTACCATAGCTCTTACTTTTTTTAAGAAAAAAATGCTTTTTGGCCAGAGATGCCATCTTCCAGTAATTTACCAAAATGACACACACAAAGGGAAAGAGGAGAGGCACCTGAAACATGTTCTCTAAAAGTTTTAGAAAATATGAGCTTGGTGCCTATAGCACACTGGTTATGGCACCGGCCACGTACACTGAGGCTGGCAGGTTCCAACCCAGCCTGGGCCAGCTAAACAGCAATGACAACTGCAACAAAAAATAGCTGGGCATTGTGGTGGGTGCCTGTAGTTCCAGTTACTTGGGAGGCTGAGGCAAGACAATCACCAAGAGTTTGAGGTTGCTGTGAGCTGTGACACTACAGCACTCTACGTAGGGTGACATAGTGAGACTCTGTAGATTCACTCCATATATATGTGAATCTACAAGAAAGGTGATATTGGAGACAACAAGGGAATGGGTACTGTTCAAAAAGGCATGCCACACAAATGTTACCATGGCAAAACTGGAAGAGTCCACAGTGTTACCCAGCATGCTGTTGGTGGTGTTGTAAACAAACAAGTTAAGGGCAAGATTCTTGCCAGGAGGATTAATGTTCATATTGAGCATGTTAAGTACTCTAAGCTGGGATAGCTTCCTGAAATGCATGAAGGAAAATGATCAGAAAAAGAAGGAAGCCAAAGAGAAAGGCACCTGGATTCAACTGAAGTGCCAGCCTGCTCCCCACAGAGAAGCTCACTTTGTGAGAACCAGTAGAAAGAAGCCTGAGCTCCTGGAACCCATTCCCTATGAATTTATACCATAATAGGCAACAAGTATAACACAGGAGAACCAAGAGAACCAGGTGACCAGGAGTACAAAGTGCTGGAACCCATTCCCCATGAATTCATGCATAACAAGTATACAGCATAGCACACAGGAGAACCAAGAGAACCAGGTGAGCAGGAGTACAAAGTGCTGGAACCCATTCCCCATGAAGTCATGCATAACAAGTATACAGCATAGCACACAGGAGAACCAAGAGAACCAGGTGAGCAGGAACATAAGGCGCTGGAACCCATTCCCCATGAATTCATGCACAATAGGCATAGGAAGCTTTGTCACATTCAATGGAAAGGTGCCTCCCCAACTGCTGGAAACTTTTCCCTATGAATTCGTGGCATAACATGTATTAAAAATAAAATACTTCAATAAAAATCTTTTTCTTCATTGTCTAAAATTGTGATATTCCCTTCTCCAAAGAATTATTTAAAGCAAATTTTAATAGTGTCCTAAAAAGAAAAAATCCTAAAGCTTCATCTTCCTAACTACTAAACATACCCTAAAAATTAAAGCAGAGGGCAGTATGGTACAGGCATTTTCTGACAAAAGCAAAGGGGCAACAGAGATATGAACTTGCATATTTGCTCTGGTACTGCATTTCAGTCTTGGTACAAAAAATGGCCCCATGTCACGGTGGGAGTACGGTATGTGATGTCACCCTGGGGTGACGACAGATGGAAAAAGTGCTGGGCCCGATGAGCATGAGGACTGCCTCTTCTTCAAACTTTGTTTTCTCTCCTCAGTGAATATCAAATTCTTGGGTGTCATGTTTAGACATTTCCAAATTGTTATTAGGGAATTGGCTAAAGACTTCAAATGAAATAACATTCCTTTCCTATGCTTACATAATACTCAATTACTTTTTAAAAATATACAAATATATATATTTGCATTGCAGGCTAAGGATAATTTTTATATTTCTCAATAGTTGAAAAAAAGGATACTCAATTCTTACAGTAAAACAATTTTAATTGAGGTAGTTACCAGTCATTAATTAATAACATAGCATAATTGTAAATAATTGTACCATTTTCATAGAGGATTTTAATCATAAATGAAGAATTTTAGAAAATGAATGTATGCGGCTAGATTGAGAGATCTATATACTCTCCAAGTACTGTTTTTCCTATGAGATGAGGTAAACTAATATCTCGGCCAATCTAATTATTCTTTGGAACAGCCTGCTTGCCACTCCTGGAGACTAATGTGCGTGTTTCGTTTATGCACTGCATCTAGATAGATGTGAAAATAGAAAGAAGTGCTATTGTCCTGGAGACTATTTATAATCAAAGCTGTAATCCTGGGAAGCACCTAGAATTTCTGGGGATAATTTAATTTTTATTCCCTTAATAGCTTCTCTCAGTGAAAATATCCTTAAAGACATATATCAACTGATGAGCTTGAGGAATCAAAACAATTCAAGAGCAAAGAGGAAACTGTTTCTTGCGACATATAAAAAAGTACCTACCTTTGTGGGATATAGAACATATGCTGAGGAGGTGGTTTGTAGAGGACTCCTTCATACACAGGCCAGAGCCCACTTAATATTCTGAAGAGAGAACTTTTCCCACAACCATTGGGACCAGTTATCAAAAGATGCATTCCTTCTCGAACCTGAAGTAAGAAGTAAAATTACAAACTGCAGTATTTAAATACAAATTCTCTTGGCATCATTTAGAAGTTATCTATTTAAATAAAAAACCTTTCAAATGTGATAACCTAGGATGGGCAAGAAGGCAAGGAAAAAACAAATCAGGGTTGAGAACACTTAGTTTGTCTTTTGACTACTCTCTGAAACTAAAAGCATCACAAAACAATTCGGTTCCAAAGAAAATGTATCTTGGCCTGAGCATTGCCTTTCCAAAATTTTATTTCAGGTTTTCTTGTTGGACGCTACACACATATGGAGAAATACAGCTGAATGGGAGGCAAGACAAATCACGAAAATTTAAGTTAAAATACATTAAATTGTGTTTTATTTATATTAATAATAAATTCATATTGAATTCAAGTACAACTGAAAGTCAACTGGAATTATTAGCTACAAAGCACAGCTATCCGAAGAGCCAGCTGGGTTGTTTAATTTTTGTACTTCAGCAGTCTGAAATGTTACAGAAATTACAAAAGCCCATCAAGAGAGAGAAGATGATTCTAATTTGGCTTTATTCACAGATGGACAAAATATATTTACCAAACCAAAGACAGAGGAAAGCAAGAAGATTGTAATTCTTCTATTTTTATGTCTAGGGATGTATTAAAACACACACATATAGAATATCATATATAATATATATGTGACCATTACATGTACGCTTATAATATTCATATATAAAACAGATTATCTGTTATCTGTTGGATGCTTGCCTTTATCTTCTATCCTCCTTATCACTTAAATTTAAGCTGTTAAATTTCATGAGTTCCCATTCCACACGAATAGGTTGGGGAAGTGATGTTACCATGGTATTTAAAGGGTATTGTGGAGAATAAACAATAGGAACGTCTTTTAAATTTTTGTTTTACTCCTACCAAGAAGAAGTGATATTGTATTAATCAGTGATAAAAAATACAATATGAAAGCATGAGTCAGAAATTTACAGGATGTCTGTAGGTATAGCTGTATAAGGAAAGACTACAAATAGCTAAGTATCAATAATGTATAAATGTATAATGTATCCCACTAAACACACAAAAATAAAAGGATATTATATTGCTAATATTCCAAGAAAATCCTGAGAAGTACCTATCAAGAAATAATTTTGGATCTGTTTGAGCTCTTTCACTAGAGAGAGGCTAAGGAAGTTTGATTTTGTAGAAGCATAAATATTTTCCAAATGATGTTTTAAAGGTATGTACCACAGTGAAAAGCACATTCACAAAATATTTTAATAGGGTCATTCTTTACTAGGAATTCTCACAAATTTAACACATTTTGAGTGGTAACTAAAGACTTTTTACATCAATGTTAATACTTTCTTAACATAAGTTCTCTGATGCTTAGTAAACGGTGAGTATGAGGCAAAAAGAATTCTTACACTTACCGAATTTTCTTGGGCAAATGATTTTTTTCTAATTCTGAAGGCTAAGAAAGAGATGGGAATCTTTACCTTAGAGACTTGTTTATTTCTCAACCCATACAGAGGAAACAAAACTTTATGTCATATTTTAGGGACCTGAGAATTTAAACATAAATCCCCTATCTGATCCAGAAATAATTACCATAAAAGTATATTGTAATGGGTTGGGGTAGGGAGTCACATTTATAACCCCAGCCACCTGAGAGGCCAAGGTGGGAGGACTGCTTGAGGCCAGGAGTTTGAGACCAGCCTGAATAAGAGCAAGACCTTGACTTTACAAAACAAAACAAAACAAAACAAAACAAAACAAAAAAACAATCAGCAGGGTATGGTAGCACATGCCAGCTACTCAGGAAGCTGAGGCAGAAGAATTGCTTAAGCCCAGAAGTTTGAGGTTGCAGTGACCTACGATGACACCACTTCTCTGTAGCCTGGGCAACAGAGTGTGACTCTGTCTCCAAATAAATAAATAAATAAATAAATAAAATACATAAAAAATAATTAAGACAGAAAAGTATATTATAATAATGTATACCTTTGTAGAACTTCAACGTTTATAAGGTATTTTTACAGGATTAAGTATTTTTAGTTCATTGTCTATGAAAGAAACTAAGTTCTAAATGTTCAAAAGACAATGTGTGATGTATCTACAATATAGTTGGTAGGCAGAATTCAAGACTTATACTCTATTTATTTAATAAATGGAGCAGAATTGATATTATAGAACCCATTTGCCCCAAAACACTCACCTTTACATATAAGTCCTAAATTACAAATTGTTAAACTACTAAAAAATAAATATTCCATCTATGCTGTAAGTACCAATTGGTACTTATGATCAGATCAAATAATTAAAACCATTCCATAGATCTATAAATGGAAAAATAAAGCCTGACCAAATTGTTTAAATTTCTCTTAAATTTGCCAAGACAGGATTTTCTCTTGCTCAGTGCCTCTGATGTTCTCCTTTGAACTTCTAACAACCCCATCTATTTGCAAACATATCTTTAAAAAATAACTGAGATCCACATTAAAATCATTGGCACATAGATTGTCAAGTTTGTAATTCTATTACCAAGTCAAATCATGTTTTTCTTTGAGCTAATAAGCTCAATTGCCTAATGATTGCTGACAAATAATTTTGTAATTGAATCTCAAAATGTAAGTTTGAATTTTATACTTTCAATCAGGGTCTCAAGTTTATTAAATATCTTTACTTCTTAGTTTTTTATAATCAAAGCATAGGCTATTAGTAACCAAGTTATTCCCAACAGAATTAAAAACTTAAATTCCAATCCACGAATCTTCTGATTATTTTTCATAATAGTAAGTTGAATTATTTAAAATAGTAATTGAAGGCAGAGAATGTGTATTAACAGAATTAAACGTTGCTAATGACCTCTACCCTCACCTTCTAGCAAATATATTAACAGTAAAGGCTTATAGTTTTTTAGTAATTCCTACAAGGAAAAAAAATTAAAATTTATTTCCAGATACTAATGTTGGAGGACATTTCCTGTTGTTCCCAAATGTTACCTTTTACAGGCTCTCAGGGCCCTGTATTTTGATTTTTAACCTGGTAATAAAGCAGTAGGAATCAAATTTCTCTTTTCTCTCTGCTTTCTGAGGAAGTAACTGCTTCTGTAATTGAGCCACTGTGCATACCTTTCTTGATTCCCCTCCTTTCCATATGCTCCTCCAAGTATTTAATATAAGGTACATGAATTCTGAGTGGTTTTGTATTAGTGTGATGGCAACAATCAGAAGATTCTTGAATATCATCTTACTTTGAAGTTTAGCTTGGAAGCCACCACTTCTCCTGCTGGTGTAATTATGGGAACATTTTCACAAATAATTCCATGATCCACATCAATAACTTTTCCTATAATCAAGGAAAAGTTTAAGTTACAAAGCTATCACAGGTTGCTGATTAATGCAGCATAACAGATAAACTCAATTATAAAGGTAAAAAAATTCTAAAGATAATTCACAGTAAAAAATCCTACAAACAAATGTAAATATAGACATCCATATATGAAGCGAAGTTTAATTTGTATCTTTTGGCACATTCATTTGGAAAATATTTCTGAGCAGCATTATGTTATAATAATCTGGCATCATTACAAAAGCTACACTAAACTTAATCTGATCTAACCCAGCCATACTTTTGTTTGTTTGTTTGTTTTTTGAGACAGAGTCTCACTATGTCTTCCTAGGTAGAGTGCTATGTCGTCACAGCTCACAGCAACTTCAAACTCTCCAGCTTAAGTGATTCTCTTGCCTCAGCCTCCCAAGTAGCTGGGACTACAGACACCCGCCACAACACCCGGCTTTCTTTTTTTGTTGTTTCTGCAGTTGTCATTGTTGTTTAGTTGGCCTGGCCAGGTTCCAACCACCAGCCTGGGTGCATGTGGCTGGCACCATAACCACCATGCCACAGGCGCTGAGCCACAAGTCCTACCTTTTATAAAAGTACTCGATTGCCCTGAGTTAGCTTTTCCTACAGAAAAAAGAAAAAGAAAAAGAAAAAGTGCTACCGAAAGGAAATGAAGACATGGAATAATACAGTTAAAAAAAATATATTTTAAATATAAAATGTTTTAAAAACCAAACCCAAGTCTAGAAACAGGATAATGAACAATGTAACCTTAGCTCTAACTGTATTTGTTAGCTGAAGTGTAATAGCAATCTATTCATTCTGTCTTATGTGCAGTTTCCAAAATAATTCTGAAAATTTTGTCCTAAACAAAATTAGCATAACATTGTTTTTTTATGGCTACGTTAGTCATCCTTCACATTGCAATGCTAATTTTAGGAATTGCTGTTTCTTTTTTGTTGTTGCAGTTGTCATTGTTGTTTTAGCGGGCTCAGGCCAAAATCGAGCCCTCCAGCCTCCGTGTATGTGGCCAGCGCCCTGCCCACTGAACTACAGGCGCCGCCCAGGAATTGCTGTTTCAATCGTGTTGGTTATCTAAATGTTGATAAAATAAATACTTACATATGGGAAAACATAAAAACATTTGAGTTTTTACCTCTGATTGCCAATGTGTCGGTGAGAGGTAACTCTACAACAGCTCCATTCTTGCTATGGTTTTCCGTCTCCTGAACAACGGTTCTCTTATAAATGCCTCTTTTTACTTCATCAAAGACCCAAAACATATTGTATACTCGAGCAGTGTAGCCTGCTAACTCAGTGATCTAAAACCAACACAGAGATAAAAGTGTTAATATACCTAAGGCAAGCTGTCAAATAAATATGTAATCATATATGCTTCTTGATTTAATGTTAAAGGTACTATAGCATTATACATGAGAAACAGATAATAAATCTGAAAACTAAAACAAATGGCAATAAAATGTTACCAAAAGAGCAATACAGCAAGGTTTCCATGTAAGTTTGACTGGAATTGCAAAACTTAAAGATTATTCATTCAAGTCAGAGATCAAGATGAACTAAGAAGAGTTTAGAATATTAGTGAGTCTTAAGGAGCCCTCTGTCAAATTTCTGATTTGGCCTTTCTATGTGATAAATTGTATTTCCAAAAAATCAAAAATTTTACGAAAAGCTGAAGTTCATTTGATGAAATTATGTCCTTTATTTTTTTTGTACCTTTTTGTCTATTTCAAAGAGAAGATTTGAAGTAGAAGAAAAGCATCCTTTTTTTCTCATTATGGAATGAATGTTTCTGAGCCAAATTGTCAAAATTTCTATATTTGGCCAGAGAAAATACCCCTGCTGGAAGAAACCAATATGGAAAGTGCACTCAGCGAAAAGCTTCAAATCCTTCTCAATACAAATCCCACAATCCAGCTTCTTTTAAAGCCAAACATGATTTATATGCCCAAAGAAAAACATTAAGGATATTATTGTTTTCTAGGTAAGATTATAAGATAAGAAGAGATAAAACTCTGCTTTTGTCCATAAGGCTCCATGGAATCATGCCTGGTCCTGTTCTGCCAGCTGTCCAATTTGGGCTAACCTCCTGCTGTTCTTCTATTAAGGAAACACCTTGTTATCAGGGTGAAGGGTGACTCATCTCCTAGCAAGACCATCTTTCTTAATGAAAAAGAATGTACAAAACTAGAGACTGGCATTAATAAACAAAGCATGTCCCTAGCAAATGTTTCTTAAATTATGGAACAATGCAACAATGCTGACATCTGTCTATGACTTTCATGTGTGCAAAACATAAGCCGCAAATGCAAATAAGTAGAAATTATTGTTAAAAGCCTTCTACCTCACATCTCTACTGAGATCGGTAATCACACCATGATTTCAGTTCTAGATGATAATGTTATAGCTATTTAAAGGATAGTTTCTAAAGTGTTAGCTAGAAGAAACACTTGAGTTCCCAAGTAGAGGAAAGTAAAGCTGTGGATTAAAAAAAAAAAAAAGGATTTGAAAGAAACTTGGGCAAATGTAAATATTTGCACAGAATTAGTCCAAAATCAAAAGCACAGGTCAATTCAAGAAAACCAGGAGTTAGTAGATAGGAATGGACAGTGGCATGGGCAGGGAGGATCTGAAAAATACTAAGAATATGCCTGTGGACAGATTACTTTGAGGTACAAGATGGGATTTTCCCTAGGACCCTAACTCTTTTTTTTTTTTTGAGACAGGAGCCTCAAGCTGTCCCCCTGGGTAGAGTGTCGTGGCATCTCAGCTCATAGCAACCTCCAACTCCTGGGCTCAAGTGAGTCTTCTGCCTCTGCCTCCCAAGTAGCTGGGACCACAGGCGCCTGCCACAACACCCAGCTATTTTTTGGTTGCAGCCATCATTGTTGTTTGGCGGGCCCAGGCTGGATTCAAACCTGCCACCTTGGGTGTACGTGGCTGGCGCCTTAGCCACTTGAGCCACAGGCGCCGAGCCAGACCCTAACTCTAAAAAGGAAGCTTGGTCTACCTGGAGTTGGCAGAGAAGGCTTGGTGGGAGTTTTCATGTGCTATCACAGTGGTATAAGACTTTTTATTGTTTTTTTTATTTTTTTTATTTAATTTTTTTGGAGACATAGTCTTATTATGTCACTCTAGGTAGAGTGCTGCAGCATCACAGCTCACAGCAAACTCAAACTCTTGGGCTTAAGTGATTCTCTTGCCTCAGCCTCCCAAGTAGCTGGGACTCCAGGTGCCTGCCACAGCACCTGGGTATTTTTTTGTTGTTGTTGTTGTTGTCATTTTTGTTTAGTAGGCCCAGGCTGCTTCGAAACCACAAACCCCAATGTATGTGGCCAGCGCCGTAACCACTGAACTATGGGCACCGAGGACTTTTTAGAAGTGAACATTGTACGACAAAAGCAGATTTAGGCAAAATAAAGTATGCAATCATTTCCTGAGTTAAAGATAATCTAGAAAAACTAATTGACATGCTTTCTGTAATTTAGATAGCAGAGTATTCTAATGTGAGATAAACAAATCTCTATTTTCCCTTAATTTTAAAATTACATAGTTTATTACTTTTAAAAACCTATCTGAAAGGCTGTGTCTTCAGGTTATCAAAATTACTTTTTGATTTTTTTAAATTGAGTTGCTTGGGACATGGCCCTTATCACCTAATTTTTCTTAGAAAAGGAAACATTTCAATAAACCAGTTTTTATAAACTAAAAAGTTGTCAGAAAATCACAACATGGGTAATTTTTATATAGTTTAAGGCTGATTTAATAGGCAGTTAAATTTATAATGATACAGCAGGATTGCTTAAGCCCAGGAGTTTGATGTTGCTGCGTGCTGTGAAACCACGGTATTCTTATCCAGGGTGACAGAGAGAGACTCTGTCTCAAAAAAAAAAAAAAATTATAATGATGCTCTAGCAACTTATAATGATACGAAAGCCACAAAAATTATTAATAGTGAAAATAACTTTCATGGGAATGTTATATAACATCTGACTGGAATAAAGTGATTTAATTTTAACTCATGGTATCTGTGGGTCTTATTACTATTCTTTCAATAAGTATTTATTAACCACATACAATATTCCAAGCGTTAACATGAATATTAGTGATAAAAAGATGAGTAAGACAGTTCCTGCTTTCAAGGAGCTCGGGGTCTGGTGTGGGAGATAGACGATTATAATGTAGTAAAGTGCCAGATAACACAGTGATGAAGAGAGAGGAAAACTTAACGTCTGCAGGGAAGGTAGGAGGAACGTGGAATGGTAAAAAAGTTTTATCTGCACTTGGCGAGAGTTCATCAATGAAGGATGGGCAAAAGGTTACAGATATACAATTAATGTTATCATCTAACATTTATCCAGGGTTTATATATGTACAGTTTTTAGCAATCTACCTGGGATAACTCTCAATAACCCTGCAAAGTCAGTGTTATCATTATCCCCACTTTAGAGAGGAGGAAACAGACATAGGTGAAGTCATATAATTTGTCGATACTGAAGCAAGAATGTAAATTTAGGGATCCGCACCTGAGGGTTTCTTTAAAATTTAAATACAAATATGTCACACAAATAGACAGAAACAGAGGAGTCAGAATTGACAGTATAAGAATTCAAGGGTATTTGCAGCATCACACTTAGGAGTTGCTGTCCTGAACCTTGATTACACTCAGCAATTCTTGGGAAACAAAAGATATGTTTTTAAAATATTAAGTATACCTGGTAATTTACATTTTGATTGATTTTTTTTTTTTGAGACAGAGTCTCACTATGTTGCCCTTGGGAAAGTGCCATGGCATCACAGCTCACAGCAACCTCAAACTCTTGGGCTTCAGTGATTCTCTTGCCTTAGCCTCCCAAGTAGCTAGGACTACAGGCACCTGCCACAACACCCGGCTATTTTTGTTGTTGTTGCAGTTGTCATTGTTGTTTAGCTGGCTCAGGCCGGGTTTGAACCTGCCAGCCTTGGTATATGTGGCTAGCACCGTAACCCCTGTGCTACAGGCACCAAGCCTACATTTTGATTGATTTTTATAAATTTTATTTTAATCAAATTAACAACAAGTAATGCAACACCAGCCTAGACAGCATAGCAAGATTTCATCTCTATAAAAAAGTATTTTAAAAAAAATTAGTTGGGCATGGTGGTGCAAGCCTGTAGTCCTATCTGAGGTGGGAGGATCACTTGAACCCAGAGGTTCCAGCTTGGGTGACAGAGCGAGACCTTACCTCTAAAAAAGAGAAGAAGAAAGAAAGAAATGCAAGTACCTCTTTATAGGAAGACATGATCCTTTCAATAGCATCCGCTCCAGAGGCCAATAAATTTCGAGCAGTGGTAAAGGCTTCTGTCCGTTCGCTAACCATAGCTTGTTTTTGGCCATCCTCGAGATCTAAAAGCAAATTACAAAACTACTGAGTTTTTTAAAGTAACAAAATGTTTTATTTCATACAACTAAATTGTGGCTAAAACAACCACATATTAATTTTTCAGCAGTATTAGCAATTTTCTAGAGACACAATGAATTATTTAAAATATAGTATTTGTCCCAGATTTTGTTAAAGCTTCCTTTGGTTTAGTTATTTCTCTAAAAGGAGATTTAGAATAACTGAATCTATAGGAACGAAGGCCATTTTCATTTCCCATTCTTTTGAGCCTTTCCATATCCAACTTTCTGCTCTTAGCAGGGAGCAATAAAAAGCTACCAGGCAATAAAAAATCAATGATCTGGCCAAAAAATGACTACTACCCTGAATATAAACAAACACTCATGGCTGGTCTCTTTAATAGAAACACCTTTTTCAAACACTCTTCACACCACTCCAGTTCACCTGCCCCCTACACATGCCACACTCGGTTAATCCTCTGGTATTTGCATGTGTAATTTCTTCTCCACTTGATCTTAGCCAAAAGGCTGGGAAGTGATACATAATTTCTTCTGACTTTAACACACATATACTTCCCTTCCTTTTTTTTTTTTTTTTTTTTTTTTTGCCTCTTTCTCCATCAAGAGTTAACTCTTGTAGTACAAGTTTTCCTTAAAATCCTTATCTGACTCTTTCAGTGGACTGTAATTTCCTTGAAAGGTCAATATTGTGTGCTTTATTCTTCATTTCTAGTATTTAGCATCGTGTCTAGGACATAAGACTCCTTAATGGGTCCTGAATGAATGAATGAGTGAATGGACAGATGGATGGTGAATATCCTAAAATACTGTCAATGTAGAATTAGGGCTAAGAATAAGGAGTCCGTCAGATGAATCCAGTTTTACAACATGTGGGCAGGTAGTAAGGTAAATAAGTCAAGGTTTTGTTTTGTTTTTTTTATCATCTCTACACCTGTTTTCTCATCTGTAAGATTAAGGACATAATATTACACACACTACACCATCTCAAAGAACCCCATCTCTTATGGCTATAAGGGCTAAAGGTGAAAATCAAATGAAGTATTAGTCCAATCCATGGCCCCCACACAGTAAGTGCTCTAAGTCTCAGCAGTGATTATTTTATCTGGTTATTATTGCTATTATTGAATGTCTCTTCGGTTTTAGTCTTATTCCTCACAATTCTCTTCTTCAGGTTGTTGCATTATTCTTTCTATCAATTTTATTCTGTATTTGATCCTTTTGTAGATTATCTTCAAAATTCCAAATTAGATGTAATTTAAAGAAGAAATTAGCAATGATATCGATGTCCACAGGCCCATTTACTTATTTCTCTCCAATTTATTTTGCAGGTTTTCCCCATAACAATGCAAACTTATAATCTGTATGCCTAATTATAAATAATATATTTATATTTATAATTACTAGATATTTTATCTTTATTTGCTCATGGACAGCTATCCTGATTTTGAAAGAGATCCATGCACAATATAAGGTAAAAGTGACCCAGCACATATTTATCAAATACCTAGATGTACAAGAAATGAGGCAAGACACAGGAATACTTGTGACTTTCAGACTTTCCCGAGGAAGCTTATAGCTTGGTAGAAGAGAGGAGGCAAGCTCCCAAACAACTACGCAGGGTGGCCCATGATGAGAATTAATGTGAGCTGTTCAGAGGAGGCAAAATACTCTGTGGAGGAGTAGACTTTGAGGGATTTGGAGTAATTTCGAGTAATGCTAATTGAATGACAAACCAGGCAAGTTATAATAGGGGCTGGTGCTAGGCACTTCCTTCACTGAGAATCAGAGTCCCATGAGCTCATGGAGATCTTTTACCATAGTTAAATCTCTGAGCCTTACGTTTTAATCATCGCTCCAGATAACAACTGTTAGTTTCCTTGAAGAAGAAGGGAAAAAAGACGGATGAACACTGGTCTAAGAAAGTGAAAGGAGTGAAAGACATGATTGGATAAATAGACTGGGAACAGAATGTGGATATTCTTACAGACGTTTGAATGGGTGCTAAAATTAAGAGAGCCACGCACACACAAAAATGCACCAAAATAGTGAGTTGTTAAATCAGCTAAAACGCTAAAAATAGTTTTGGCTCATAGCGAATCTGGCTGACGATCTAAAATAATTATGAGATTTTATGAGTTTGGGTTAAAAGGGATTTGAATGGTAGTTTTCACTGACAGCCTCTGTTAAGAAGGAAAAAACATTTGCACAGATGGACTGGTGTTTTATATGGCATGGTAATTTCCATGTTGCTCTGGCAGATTAATACCCAGCGGGTTTACTTCATGTTTTTAGCAATAAAATAACAAATAGCTTCCCACAGATTTCACGTGACTTGTATTCTACTGGTAGTTCTTTGGCAGGTACTGTGAGATCACTGCTAGAAGTATTTTGTCATGCACACAACAGCCAACTGCCCGATCTCTGTTCTAAGGCCAGATTCCTTGGTGTCAGAGAGATAAATCCATGACCTAGAATGCTAATCAGCACAGGTCAACACATTTTATTCTCCTCACCAAATATTTTAACTACTTATGTCAAAGATCTTCACTGGATTTAACACTTCATATTATACCTATTCATTTTGCTGCTATTGCTCTAATAGTAACAGGTATACAGTGAAAATTGGTCACATCTCTTGCTATTTCACTGCAAAGGTGAGAAAGAATTTTAAAACTCAGGTTACATCATTATACATTTGGCATAACCCTTAGTACTGTACACCATGAAGAGTGAACCCTGATATAAACTAGGAACTTTGGTTAATAATGTACAAATACTGGTATCTCAGTTAGAATACATGTTCCACACTAATACGAGATATAAATAATAGGGAAAAACTACAGGGAGGAGAGGGTATTTAGGAACTCTGTTCTCCCAATCAATGTTTTGCAAACCTAAAACTGCTGTAAAGAAATAAAGTATATTAATTTTTAAAAAACAAAAATGTAACTCTTGGGCTGCTCCTGTGGTTCCAAAGGGTAGGGAGCTGGCCCCATATGCCAGAGGTGGCAGGTTCAAACTCAGCCCCAGCCAAGAAAAAAAAAAAAAAACCATGTAAGTCTTCTTTCAGTTTTTGACTTATAATTTGAGTTTATTTTTTATCTTTGTCATCTGGACGAGTCTCAGCAAAACCTGATGATCTGAATCTAGCTCATAACACACATAATATCAACATCAGTTCTAAGTGGACTATAACCTCAATCTTCCAGGTTCAAGAGATTCTTCTACCTCAGTCTTCCCAGTACCTGGGAATACAGGCACATAACACTATGCCCTACAGATTTTTCGATTTTTAACAGAGACAAGGTCTTGCTTTTGCTCAGCCTGGTCTTGACCTCCTATGTTCAAGCAGTCCTCTTGCCTCAGCCTCCCAGAGTGCTAGAATTATAGGCATAAGGTGTTGTGCCTGGCTAAAATACCTTTAATAACTTGGGTTAGGCAAATATTTCTTAAATAGGACATAGAACCACTAGCCATACAGAAAACTCTTGATAAGCAGAACTATATTAAAAATTAAGAAGTTCTTTTAGACACCATTAGGAGAGTAAAAGGGCAAGAAGACATATGTGTGTGATGTGCGTGTATATTATATATCTGACAAAAGACTCAGTACACAATGCATAAGAACTTTTACAAATTGATAAAAAAAAAAAACCAGGTAAGTTGATTTAAACATGAGCAAAATACTTACATGCACGTCATAGGAAAGGGTATCCAATGGCAATAAACAAGTGAAAATACTTAACCTTATTAGTCATCAGAGAAATGCAAATTAAGACCACAATACAACTATATATGCACAAGAATGTCTAAAATGAAAAAGACTAACACAGTCAAACCTTGAAATAGTTGAGGGGGAACTAGAACTCTTTTGTACTGCTAATGGGAATATTAACTGAAAAAACTTCTTCGGAAAACTGTTTTACAAAATCTGCTAAAGCTGAACCCATGCGTAGCCTGTAATACAGTGGTTCTACTTCTGTGTAAGTGTGTATGGATACTCATACATGCACTAAAAGATATGTGCAAAAATATTCATAGCAACACTCACCCAAACCAGATACAATCTAAATGTCTACTAGCAACACAATAGATAAAGTGGTATAGTCATATAATAGGATACTGTATTTTGATTCATGCATTTTCATTGCTACATTTATTTTTATATGTTTCAGAAGCTCATAAACATGATGCTGAGTTTATGATTGTGCCTTTGTTGGCAGGTATGTTGTACTTTGCAAACTTACACCCCTTAATATTCATCTCTAAGTAGAACTTTAAAAGTAGGCCTTTGGGCTGGTGCAGTAGCTCAACTCCCAGCACTTAGGAGGCCAGAAAAGGAGGATTGCTTGATCTAGAAGTTCAAGACCAGCCTGGGGAACATAGTGAAACCCCTATCTCTTCATAAACCAAAAACATAGCTGGACATAGTGGCAGGTGCCTGTAGTCCCAAGCTACTCAGGAGGCTGAGGTGGGAGGATCCTTTGAGCCCAAGAGTTTGGGGTTCCGGCAAGCTATGATTGTACCACTGCACTCTAGCCTGGGAGGCAGAGTCAGGCCTTATCTTAAACAAACAAACAAACAAACAAACAAATATAAAGAAAAGAAAAGAAAAAGCATGCTTTTGGAATGTATTGATAATTACTGCTATATTAATTGGTCAACAGGAGTGTATCCAAACTGACCCACAAAAATAGAATATTACAGTAATTTGGTAACTTTGCTTTGTTAAATGATCATGTAATATGTGAGACATAATAATGCAGCAGAAGCTATGCATATAATCTTGTTAGAGGCCCATTTTAGGAATAAAAATGGTCCTGGGGGCAGGCAGGTTCAGTTCCACTCTCGAGAGGAGTGTCTCCCGGTTGGTACTTCCGATGTGCCACTTCATGTTCACACAGCACAGACATGTGGAAGTTATTGGCAGTGCTAGTAGCTTGGATGCTCTCTCCTCTGCCTGTTAGGTGTCTCACTCTGTCACCCCAGCTAGAGTGCAGTGTGATAAAGTATGTCAGAGAGGACCCATTCATAGCTTTCTCCGGCTTTGCCTAAGACTTCTCTTGGTAAGAGAAGAATGTTAACTACTAATGTTAAAGCATCAAGATTATAGCTCTCAGCTAAGCATTTTCTTCAAATAATTTCAGTTTTTTTCTTAATATAAAGAAAGGTAATACCCTTTAAAAACAATATATAGAAACCACACGTAACTACCTCCATGCCTCTTTTTCAACCATTTGGTCCCATGATTACCTGGTTCCAAACTTACTCAAGTGCCTTATAGGATAAGTTCCAAGGTAGCTAATATGGAGGCAGGAGTTACATCACGCCACCCATCTTTAGGGCTTCACTGACTACCTGTGTAACCTCAGGCAAAGCTGGGCATCCAGACTAGATGACCTGTAAGCACCTCTTCTAATGTGAAAAGGCATGTTCTAGGTGAAATTTTATACATGAAAATAAACATAATTCTGTCCTTACTGTAAGATTTCACTTGAAGTTGTCAGTGGATGGTACAGCAAATCTACTCCAGAACTATTTTTCTTTTACCTTCTGACAAAAATTGTACTTCTTATCTGCATTTTCACCTCCGACTTCTTAATCACTTTCCCATCCCTTGGTCCTTTAAACTGCAGTCATCATGCCAGAAACCATCTATCGACCATCTAAGAGCCAAGCATTGTTCTAAGTTTTACATATATGATCTGATCTTCCTCACTTCTAGTAACAAATCTGCTATATTGTCTCCCATTTTCAAAATGAGAAAATTGAAGGACAAAATGGTTAAATGATTTGCCCAAAGTCACAGCCTAGTAAACAAATGAGCCAGCATTTGATCCCAGACAGTCTGACTCAGGCCCATAGGATGGGAATATAATAAATATTAATAATTGATTCTGCTTAAGTTCTTCTTGCCAAGGGCTGTTTCAAATTACATTACATACATTATGTGTAATTTCTCAAAAATTTTGGAGTGTATATTATATGTATATATATGTGTGTGAATATATATATATGTGTGTATATATACATAGATACATATTCCTATACTTAAAATAGGAAAACTAAAGCATATGAAGTTTGCTTAATATAATATAAATTTTCTAAGGATGGATAACTGTTAAACAGCAGAGCCAAGACTAGAACAGTGGTCTGCTTCTTTTCTTATTCTATCTTCTTCCCCCATCCCATCTTTTTTTCTTTTCTCTTTGCTATTCCTTTCTCACTCACTTCTTTTTGCCTTAAACTTGTATATAGCATCATGCACTTAACTCATCTCTAACATAAGAGATAATTAAGGCCATAAATGTAAATTAAGATTGAAGATTAGAATGCAAGCATATGGTGTGCAATTCTAAGACCTAGAAACTCAAAGGTGTATCTTTATGTAAAAGAATAAATTCTTCTGTTTGAATAAAATTATTTAGTATTTTCACGTGTTGAATTATGGTAGGCCAAATGTATTTAGTAAACACATAAATATACAAACACACAAACATAACAAATACACACAGTAACTTTAGATATTATAGATTTTGAAGCACACTCTGAAATAACGTTCTGTCAGATGACCTCTTTTTTTCCTTCTACGAAATCCTTACTTAACCTTTGTCTGTATAAAAACATTATTTTTTAAAAAATCTTTCAAAAATACTTTGTCTCACTTGCCTCATTGCAATTATTATGATTTCAATCTAAACATGTAAGATCGTTTCTTTAATTTAATACGGTATTTTTAGGGTTTGTAGGATTTATTTTTAAATATCTTATTACATCTTGTTAAGTAAGCTTGTTAGGTTCATTGTACACTTTGTTTACTTCTTACTGGTCTCTGTGGGGTTAATTTGTCACCTTTAATAGCTGCATTTTAGCCGTGCTATGTTGAACACTTCAGGGTTTTCTAATAAGACCAGTGTGTCTAAACACTGGCAGAGCTACACCACAATCTTGTTATTAGGGTTGTCTCCAACATACAATATATTGAAAGTTTTTAATGAATATTGTTATTTTAGTAAATAACTTTTGGGACTCTCTGATCATTTTGACAATTCTATTAGTAAAACTAAACTTAAGGTCATAGGTTTTTAAGTCTTCTTAAATCTAATACTCTTTTGCAAAAGTTATTTATTTCATTATTAAAGGATTATGTCTAAAATACTATCATTAACTATGCCTTTTGCAAACTTTTAGTGACACTTTTTAAAGTAAATTTTGAAATATTAAATCAGATAAAATTCAGTTTTCTCAGTGGTCTAAATATACTGTCTATTGATGGCTCAGTTATGGAGTACAATTGATATCTGTATAGTACCGGTACTTACCACAAAGAAAGACTGAAAAATATAAATTTACTAAGCCGAACATTTTTAGGTTAAGAATGACTCAAACAAAATGCTTTGTAATTATTGGTTAAAGCATTAAAGCACTGTTTTAAAACATTAAATATTATATATTTTTACCTTTTTATTAGATAACTGCAAACAAATAACTATTAATCCTTACTTCTACACCCAAATAACTGTAAAATAGTGTAAAGTCTGTTACATGGTTCACAGTGCTGGCTTTTCTTTACTAAGTAATGATTGTCATCAAATATCAAGTACAACATATTGTGTACATTTTTTTTGTATTCTGTACTTTATAAACATTATTTTATTAAAGCCTCACAACAGCCCTCCTAAATAGCCTTTCTGATTTTTATTCTACAGATGTGAAAACTCAAGGTTAGAGAGTTCAATTAACAGGACGAAGAGTTAGGAAGAGGGGAACGAAGAGGTGAACAAACCTGTCTCACTACAAAGCTGGTGCTTTTGTCTAGCTCCTTCAATACCAAAGCCAAGTTTGGTCAAGTGCTTTTTAAAGAGAGTGAGAAGGGGATGTTTTATTTGGGTCAAAGAGCAGAAAGTGACTCTTCTTCAATTAATTCCCCTCTGTTCCAACAAATTAAGACCCAAACTTCCATCCAAGGATGACCCAACATTTTAACATTGTCTTCCTTGCACTTATCTTTCTTAGTTATTCCAGAAGATAAGAAATGGTGATAAAAACTGCTGAGACAGTGATAGGATAGGCTGTGACAGCTGACAGCTACAGCATGACAACCTTCACCCCTCCAGCACCACTGAGCAGTGCTACATAGGAGTTTATCTGTATTACTCACAAGTAGATGAGGTCTTGTTCCACAGCATTTTAGCACTCCCTGAAACAATATTCCTTGTTGCCTAATGTAGTCAACAAAATTTTCAAATCACAAGTCAGGGAAAATTTAATTACAGAATATTTATAGACTAAATGTATGAAATATGCAGAACTAGAGTTTGGAACATAAGAGGCTAGCCTTTGTTATTGTCTTTCTGAAGTTATTGACTTATTTTGAGATTAAATGAAAACTAGAGAATCATTCTGTATTAGGCAGTATAATTAAAACTCCTCAAGGTCAACTCCCAGAAACGTTGCCCCAGAGATCTCTGAAACATCTCAGTACTAGAAAGATCTTCTGAGCTACTTGTCTGCTTCTTGCATACGCTGGTCTTACTACTGGACACTGCAGAGTCTGCCATTATCTCCAACCATTAATCACTATAGAATAATGGCTAGGTACACCATTTCACTCACACAGAACTGGCAAATGACGCCTTCAAGACAAATAATGTTAAACATATATTTGAGATTAAGCATAAATGTCATTACCACCATCTGCAAAGCCTGTTGCAGTAATAATAGGGATAGCCACCATAATTAGTCCGCTGCTGCTCCAAACATACTTCATCAAGAACTGCTCTATCATGATGTACCACAAACGTTTGGATAAAATGAGGTTCATCTGGTCTGCTAAAGCTTTGTAACTTTTCTGGAGTTGCTTCATTTCTACCTATAGAGGAAAAAAAGCAGTAAGAATTAACCCAGCATGAGCTATAAAAATAAATATTGCGTGTGCTTGAGGACTTTATTTAGAGACATGTATATATTATTTTGTTTTACTTGGCATAGCATTATCTATGAGCTTTAATGACCAATAAATGTAGATTAATAGCAGCATTAATCATTATTTAGTTTTGGTCATGCTTGCATTATTTAAAAAAAACCCTTACACTACTTGGTGAATACAATATTAGGTATAAATACAAACTAGTGATTTATAATTATGATTTCAAAATGATATGCATAATAAGATATTAAAAATAAATTATATTCTATAAGGCATGAATAAACAGTGTTAGAGCCTTATCTTCATTGATCACATCAAAATATCTGAAAATAAACACGGGCCACACACACATACACACACACACGTAGACTCCACTTTTGAACTGGCTTAATAATTTACTGGATTTTGTATTTTATGCAAGAAACCTAAGCACACTATAATTTACATCATTAAGTTCAATGATTCAAGAATTGCAAATCAATGTGATTAATGCAACTAATACCAGTTTCAAGTGAGAATAAAAGTCCTAAATTTGCTGTAAATTTTCATCTTCAGGTTGGTTCTGCTATTAAAAAAACTTTGATATTGATGTTTTTGAAATTAAATAATTCTGCTTGATGACTAAAATGCCATCGTCAACATCAGAGTACTTTGTTCATTTGCCCAGTCATTTGTATTAAGATTTCGAATACATCATCTTCAAAATTTCTGCTATCTTTCATATTCTGGAATTACTTTCATGCACTGTGCATATTTAGGTAGGTACTTAACTTGCTGTTGAAAATCTTTACTATTTAGAAATAACACTCTAGAACTTCTTTCCTCCTCATTTCCTCTCGAATCTCAGCTTTTACTTCAAAGCTAGACAAAATTTGATTTCACTACCTCTTTTTATTTGTGTCAAAATATGGTGCTGAACATGAACTAAGAGGAACGGAAGTGCCATTTTGTGAGACACTCTCGTGATTTTCAGAACTGAGGACACTCCATAGGGATCAGACAGGCACAACTGACAAAGCTGTCTTTCAAATCAAAGTATAGGTTTTTGTTTTTCTCTTGAACAATAACGGAACAACAACAAAGAATACCATCCTAAGTTTTCCATCTCAGTGAAAATGTGTTTACTCTCAGTTTCTAAATATGTATTCTCTTCTCCTGCTCTAGGACCACCTCCCAAGTTAGAATTTCAGTTGTAAGAAAACGTTGCAGAGATGATTCTGAGTGTATCTGAGTGGATGAGACTAAGTAGATTCTTTTATTTAGAGTGCTGAAAATGTTACTCTCATGAAACTTTAGAAAAGTTTGCACAGTATAATTCTTTAACAGCTTGTGATTAAAAAGGGTAATGAAGCATATATTTTAATACAGGTTTAGATGTCAGAGGAATCTAAGACGCTAAAGAAGTGGGTCCACGGACAGGACAACAGATGGTATCTAGCTCTGCAGTGGCAGCTTGAGCCAGCTCACATTTCACCCATCACCTTAATTTCTATCTTACCTTATGTCCTCTGTAAAAGGCAATTTCTTCCACATTGGCTATAATTCTGGAGTGCACATACCGCAAATAGCCTTTTCTATGAGCTTCTTCCGCAACCAGTTTGCCAAATCTGGGAGAGCAGGCTTTCAACACTTTAGCGGTGGCATACACCACCAGTCCTGCTAGCAGGGTGGGTCCGATGGGGCTAGCTCCTCTGGATGTGGCAGTCTGGATGAGTGTGTAGGAAGTCAGGATTACATCTAAAATAGGTTTGGTCAGATTGGAATACAGGTGAGCCACGGATTGGGAGAACATCATAATATCCTCAGTAAGAGACTGGTCTGGGTTTGCCAGCCTCCCATCCATATTGATCACTTTGTAATAAGTCTGATTTGTAAAATAGGTCTCATAGGCATGGTCCACCAGGCGAGTTCTGAAGGCCAAAGCCAATTTGCACTCCAGGTACCTTATTGCACTGTTGACGAAGGTAGCAGGAATGGCTATCATAAGCCACTTGATTAATTTGATGATGAAAGTCCGAGGCTTCTTTTCCACAATGCTTTTCACGATTTTTCCATCCAGACCCGCCACATAGATAGACAGAAAGGTTCTTGAGATTAGAGCCACCGAGTGCAGGCAGAGCCACCCTGTTTCAGTGGTCACAAGTTTTGGAAAGAGAATTTTCCGAAGTTCTAGTAGCTGTTTGAAAAAATCTGCATTCACTCCAGGCGAAGGTGTTTTACAATCAGACTCGGTGCAATGCAGTATTTCTCTGTTCTCTGCAGCAGGGTAAACTGCTTCTTTTTTCTTCCTGTCCCCAGATTGCTTTAAACGCCTGCCAATGATGGGATAGAGGGTTTTCAGAGCATATGCCGCAGCCACCAGGCAGGCAGCCCTCTTAGCAGCACCGGATCTGGTCCACTTCACCCGATCAGCGGCTGCATGTAGCATGTGTGTCATTTTCCCAGTCACACAAATAGGCTCCACCAGGAATTCGTTTTAAAAGAACATGCTCCACAGAAATCCCCAGCAAAGGTTTCAGAAAGTCCTACAACGTTCCATAGTCCGCGGCGTTTCTCTTCTCCCGTTTTGTTTTGTTTATTCTGTTCCGCTGTGACAGATGCAGCAGAGCTCCGACTCCACCGCATCTACTGGGGCTGCCTCGCTCGGAGCGCGAGCGGCGCCAGGCTCCTCCCTCCCCGGCCCCTCATTGGCTGCGAGGACGGTGGGACCTTGGAATCCTCGCCGCTTCCCTCTGAACCTTGAAAATGAGGAGAGAGCAAAACGAATTACATCCTTAAACAGGAGTTCAGAGAGTTAACTGTCTATTTTTGGAGAGGTCGAATCAGGCCAGCGGCTGGCGAACAAAACCAAGCTACTGAGTTTGCTCAGCGTCACTTAGAAACCCGCAGAAGTTTCAGAATACACGTCACTTCTCTAAGGTTTTGGTAGATGCCGCAAGGGGAAGAGCAAGCAGAAAAGATTTCTGAGCCTTAATGACACCGAGAGAAAGAACCCTGAAAATGAGGGAGGAGGGACAAGAAGTTGCACACAAAATGAATATGAAAAGGGGCTGGAGTGAATCTGAAAGGGCTCAGAGAAGAAAGTGATCCTTGGGAGAGGCTTTGGAGAAAGCAAAGTATCACATACAAACACGTTGGATAGAAACACTGGGATCTGTCGGTGCCCACTCTCTCCCCCACCCCCAACTTTTTTTTTTCCGGCCTGTGATTTTATATAAGGTCCCAGAACCTATTGGACAAGTTTTACTTGAGGCTTTAAAAAACTTTTTTTTTAAATAGGAGAAAAGTCATTTGTATTACAGAAAATTATTCTCTATCTCCCCCTTTTCCCACTCCATTCCTACTTTACTCGGCTTTATAATAAAAATCTTCCAGTCCCATAACTTATTTTTAGCAATGGAGATCTGATGCACTCATTTATTTACAAGGCGACTATTAAAAGAAATGAGAACAATGTTTCATTTCCACTATTCTTTTGTGCTAGGTGGTTTTCACTTGGAAGTGTGCAGCCCTATTATCAAAGTTTAGCCATTTGGGAATTCAGAGGGAGTAGGAAAAGGGAACAGCTTCTCCAGGACCTTACTTCAAGAGTTCTTAGTCTTTACAAGTTTTTGTTTTGTTTTTCTGGGGGGTGGATTTTGAGGTAATCCCCTGGCTATTTCCTACTTTCATTTTGTTTATTTGATAAAAATCAAGAGGGTTAAAAAAAAATAAGTCTTCACATCTCTAATGGGGGATTTAAACTGCTCAACAGGCAAGCAAAATTTTGCATATTTAAAAAAAGTGAAGGGTATTTTTTAGGCAAGGCTGGTTTTTGGTTGTTGTTGCTTGAGACAAACATCTTCCTCTGTTACCCCCAGGCTAACATGCCACTAGTGGTGAGATCATAGCTCATTACAGCCTCAAACTTCTGGGCTCAAATAATCTTACTGGCTCCCCCCTCCCCACCATCTAACATGCCCAGCTATTTATTTTATTTTATTTGTAGAGATGGGGTCTTACTGTGTTGCTATGGGTCCTCTCCTCTCCAACTTACAGCCTCAAGCAATCCTCTTCTTTGGCCTCCTAAATTGCTAGGATTACAGGCATGAGCCACTGCTTAGCGAAGGCTGAATGCATTTTTGAATATGAGAAAACCACTTTTTTCTTTCTATTTTTCCCCAACATACATACCCATTTCTAGTCCATTGGAAGCTTGGGAGGATATGCATGTGGTAGAACAGAGATTAGTAAATTATAACCGCTGGTCAAATCCAGCCTGCCACTTATTTTTACAAGACCCTCAAGCTAAGAACTGTGTTTACATTTTAAAGCAGTTGAAAATACACCAAAAGAAGAACATTTTGTCATGGGAAAATGACATGAAATTCTCATTTGTGTCCATCAAATTTTATTGAAACAGAGTCACACCTATTTATTTGCTTCTTTTCTACCTATGGCTTCTTTTAAGCCATAGTGGGAGAGTTGAGTGGATGCAACAGAGACTAAAATATCTGGCCCTTTATAGAAGTTTGCAAACCTTTGCGTTAGAATATAAAACCTGTCTCAGTGTTAAATGATCTCCATTTTTAGCTTATCAAGAATAAAGAACTATTCCCACTTTTATGAGTAACTATATTCTTAAACTTTAAAAATTTCTTCTTTCTTCTATGTTTATATTAATCCCAAGAATCATCACATATCTTTTCATTTGTTTGCATGCAATTCATCAGAATTACTAATACACGAGTGTTCAACTCATGCAGGTCTTTTTGGTAGCTGGCCATGTTACTAGCATACCTCATCATCCTATTAAGACTTTTTAGGACTGCAGTAAGTAGAGAACATAGTGTCATGGAGGTTATTTCAAAATCTTTTATTCCTGGCTGGGCACCAGTAGCACAGTGGTTACCACGCCAGCCACATACACTGAGGTTGGTGGGTTCACTCCCTGCCCAGGCCAGCTAAACAATGGTGACAACTGCAACAAAAAATAGCCAGGTGTCGTGGCGGCTGCCTGTAGTCCCAGCTACTTGGGAGGCTGAGGCAAGAGAATCACTTAAGCCCAAGAGTTTGAGGTTGCTGTGAGCTGTGATGCCATGGCTTTCTACCAAGGCTGACATAGTGAGACTGTCTCCAAAAAACAAAAAAATCTTTTATTCCCAAGCTTCTTGTTTTGGTGTAAGCAAAATAAGGTTGCCTTACATTTGTAAATTTTAATAATTAATGTCACATTTTCTAACAGCTAAACATAGCTGCTACAGGACAGGTTGAGGACCAGGGTAAACCCAGCTGGGTTGATGGAAGGATGTTCAGTTAGGTAGAACTTGGTAGACAAAGGGATGCGTCACACAGCAGAGGGCAGTTAAGACAAGTGGTTTGCATGATTAGTATACAACTGAAAGCAGCCACACCAGGGGAGGATCATGGCAGTGAGAAATCTAGAAGCAAATATAATCAGAAATGCAAAAGGGATCATGCTGTGCTGTCGGTAAGTCAGGTAATGAACTAATAATGAGGCTGGGGTGCAGGAACAGGCTGTCAATGGCTAGACTGAGAGTCTTGTGAGAAAAAAGAATTTGGTATGAAGAAAATATCAAGTTAGTAATTTCGTTACCAGAATTGTGGTACAGGGAAAGTTGAAGGCAAATTACTAGAACTGAGGAAAAGGTCAACGTGAGATTTGACTCACTGTTGAGCCACTTAGATATAGAACTAATAATAACCATTTAAATTCCATTCCCCATTTCACCCTGCCTTCAAGGGTTATGGTTCATCCTAGCATCTAAGGCCAGGCTCAGGCTGAAGAAGGATTCAAGATCTATTACCCTATTAAAACCAGTTGAGTCAGAAATATATGCTATTAAGTCAGAAACTAAAACTGTTAAGGTGCTTCTTTCAATTTATAATACTGGAAGGATGTAGTCAAAGCAAAGAAAATGTTAATTTAATTTGAATGCTGAACTAGGAAGGAAAAAGAAGGTTAAAACATAATTTGTTACTGTAGTAAAAACATACTTAGGCCTAATTTTCATTCAAGCATCTCAATTTCATCTGTCTGTTTATATAAAAAATAATAACATTTTCCTAAGAGGAGAGAGATTATCTTAGAAAAGATCTTTAAAATGAATGAAACACTTTAAAAAAATCAGTAATTCTCAAATCACTCTGCTTCCCAGTGTGCTACTTACATGCATGCGACCAACATTCATGCAAGAGATAGATTAAATAGATTATATATAGGGGAACATATATCAGAGATTACATATATGCTTAATAAACTCTAAAACCCAAGAAATGATTTTTATATAATATATATTATATATAGTTCTTTTTATGTATACTTACGAAGTATATGTATACTTAACGAAGTATATGTATTTAGGAAATGTATCTATATTATGTGTTAATGTTAGATTTTAAGTCACCAGAAAGTAAAATAATTTTTAGAAATAAGTAAAGATAAATTGCTTAAGGTTTAAGACCTTTGAATGGATTTCCTTCTCAACTGCTAAGTAATATTTTACCTGTGCTTTTCTGCTTTCTTGAACCATCTTGTGAGCCAGGAGATTACCTAATTGCCCTACTGGCCCTAAAATAGCACAGAATTTGACTCATTATCTATCAGTCGTGCTAGCCTTACTCAGGGAGGCATAAACAGCATTGAAGATGAAATCAGCTGTTACACATAACAACCTAAAGCCTAGTTCATATGGAAATGCCTTTTTTTTTTTTAAAGGAAAATCCAGTAAGTATTTTGTTTGAACACATTTCTCATAGCTTAATCTTTCCTTGGCCTAATTCACCATTACCACTACCTCCCAGTGACTAATAGTCAAGCAATGACTCTAGGCAGAGAGAAGATATGTGTATGGTTCTGTACAGCTCTCAGTTTTTGATTCTTCCCAATAAATTGGCCAACCTCTTCTTTCTGTCCCTTAACATAATAGAAGGAAAAAAGTTAATTCTTTAGGAATTTATTTCTCTTTCTGGTTAAGTTAGTCAACATGTTTTAAAAATCTTGAAGGAAGGAAAGGCTGATACACAGGGCCATTCTCCTGCCTTGACTGTGTGGTTTAGTTTCTAAAAAACCAATAGCCACTCCACACCCAAGGCTTATTGAATTCACCCGGTCTAATTCAATTATAGATATATTTGGCTAATTTGTCATAAAATCAGGATTTACATGATTAAACAAGATGTCTATCTTAGGACATATTCGTAGTCTACATATTATTTCCCAATGATTTAACAGAAAACATATCTCAAATTATGAGATCTTCCCCAGACTATGTGCTGCCAAAAATATAGCAATCAGAAAAAAAAAGTAGTTTGTGCATTCGAGAAGCGGTTCCTAGTTTCTAACCAAATATCAGAAGAGTTAGTGAGAATATATACATAATACATGTTATATGTACAATAAACGTAATACAGAAATGAATAGCAAAATCCAACTTCTGTTTTCAGATTTTTTTACGAGTTCTACATCTTTAGACTATCACATCTAAATTGAGTTTCGATCAAATTCTCTTAGAAACTCACAAAACACACAGAATAGTAACTTTCTATAGTACGACATTTCTTTTAAATAACTGTTTGCTTAATATTAAAACTGCACATGAAATATATTGAAAGAACTTGGCTATAGAGTCATAGATGGGAATGGAAACACCAAGTTCAGGTTAGCAATCTGTGTGACTTTGTCCCTGCCTTCTTATTCTTTCCCAACTTTGCTTTTCCACCTGAAAAAGATGGCAGGGACCACTGCATAACTAGATAAAACCATGGTGGAGATGGTTTGAAACACTAACCCTGTGGCCACTGACAGGTATTTCCATTTACTGAGCTTGCCTTGCCCGACCGGTTAGAACTGTTGCTAGGCGAGCTGACTGCTTCCCACAGCGTCCCTTGGGGCCCTAACAGCACTGGGCCTCTCTGTGCCCAGAAAGAACCCGCAGCAGCCGCAGAGGCTGTTGGGAAGTTGGGTCTCAAGCCCGGGACCAGGAGCCTACTGGGCGGGCGCAGAGGCTGTCGGGAGGTTGGGTCTTAAGTCCCTCGCCAAGTGCGTACTAGGCAGGCGCAGAGGCTATCAGGTGGGTCTCCAGCCTCGGACCAGGAGCCCACTGGGTGGGCGCAGAGGCTGTCGGGAGGCTGTGGAGGAGCCCGCTGAGGCCGCGACTTGGCGCCGAGCGAAGACGTCCAAGCCCTGGATATAGGGACCTCAGTGCCTTCTTGCTTGGAAGATTTGTGGAGATGAATTGGGTAGGGGGTTCCCGGTAAGTTGTGCCGCGGAGTTTGTGACTGGGACTTTCATTCCTATAATGATGCCTCTTTGTAGGCCCTGGTGGAGCGAGATCACGGCCTAGCTGGAAATAATTTGGTAGGAGTGAGTGTTTTGTTGTCCAAGTCAGGATGTAGACCCTCTCACCATGCCCCTATTCTAAAAACAAAAACGACTGAGCATCTCCCCACTGCCTTACAATGGCTCACTTGTGGGGCCAGATGTGGGTGATTCCCTGCCTCCCACCCAACACGTCCCCCCAAGAGTCCTGCATTCTCACTTGAGGTCCATTAGCCCCTGAGCCCTCCTTTAAGGCCTCCTTTCCTCTCTCATGGCTCTCTTGATAGGGGGGAATTCTTCTGGGTTGATATAGAGTCCTTGCGTGAATTTGGAAAGTGTTGTGGAACAGCCCGGTCCTGGATGCACTTAAATCCATGGTAGGCATTAGTCTCACCATTAATCCAAATTATAGTTTGTATTTTAAAGGGAAGTAAAGTGAGCCGCTTTCACTTGAGTGGCTTACAAGAAAATTTACAATTTTTGTATTTAAGATTAATCACATAAAGTGTGATACATTGACAGTTTAGATTTATATAACTATTCATTGCTGTTGACCTTAAAGTCCAATTGGATAGAAATCATGTAATTCTATTTGATCAAAATCCTTGACAAGAAGAATTATTTTGATTGAAACACAAAGCCATTACCTATAATTTTTTTTATCACAAGTAGACCCAGGACAGTAATAATATGGTTAGATTATAATACATTTAAATTCTAAAAAAAATTTATGAGGAAAGACAGCTTTTTTGTTCACCATGTATTGTAACTGTCTGATAATTTTAGCATGTGCATTTTTTTTGTTGTTGTTGAAGAGTATATTAGCACTGTATTTTAGAGATATACTTGAATTATTTCTGCATGTTCTAAGCAGCACACTTGCACTTTGGAGAAAAGCACACATTTACTTTCAGCCTTCAGCAAGAGTTAGTCGATTGTAATTTGATGTTTTTGAATTGATTTTCTTTAAAATCAATACCAAATAGGCTTATATGAAGTCATTTTTCAAATGCTTAAGTGCTATTAAAATATAGATGTTATTATTTTGTTATACTATATCACAGATTTCTATGGTTACCTCAGGAGTAATATTTTAGTTGCTATTGAGAGGGTGCAGAAACAATGTACTGCAGGAAATGGGTGGTCTAAGATTCTGTTAATCAAAATGAGGTACTGGTACATGGAGGTATTAGGTATTGGGGCCTTAAGAAACCACAGGATAAACATGGTTATATCCCCTGGAGTATCAGTGTTCCTCAGAGATTAGGAAAAAATATATTTTAAAATTTATACAAATGTCAAAGCCAAAATAAAATGTAGAGATAAACCTCTAAGTGTAAAGTTTTATTTGGAAATTGCAGCTTTGAAATTTGGGGCATACGCATAGAATGGTGCAGTTTGCTGTGTTGAACAAAGAGAAGGTTGGCAGTTTTATTAAAAAAAAGAGATGTATGGATTTGAGAGAAAGTTCATTGGCACTAGTAAAATTTTGGGGAGCTGGCAACCTCTGATTGGTGGGTGATGGCAGGAGGTAAAAACTAGTGGCGTGTGGTTTAGGAACTATTAGGTAAAATTGGTATTAGGGTGATAGCAGGCAGTTTCAGCAGCCAGGCTTGCAGAGAGTTGCATTCTTGGAGCAGTTATGCCCTGAGTGCTTTCTCCCCTGATCTCTTGACTCAGATTTAGTTGGATATGGCCTGAATGACAGAGTTTTTCTGATCAAAACTTTCATACAAAAATACATCCTAGAGTGAAACCAAAAACTTCTGAGAACTGTTAAAATGGACAATGCAATTTGAAATTAGGGAGATGGGCCCCAGACTGGTGCTGAAAAAGTGAGTATCTCCACTTTCTACTATCATAGTAAACAAGGATAGTTAAGAGTAAATAACAAGAACCGTATGAGGTAAATACCGTATTGAGGTAAATAAAAATGTTATCCTCATTTTACTGATGGGGTAACTGAGGCACAGTTACTTAACATTAAGTGACTTTCCCAGGGTCATCTAGCTCTGAAAAGGCAGAGTTAGGATTTGAGCCCAATGTGCTTAACCACTATGTTGAACTGTACAAAAGATAAGTATTGCAAAATGCCACATATAAGGCTGTGGAAATTTGAGAACTGAGAAACAGGAAGTTACACCCTGAAGGAGAGCAGAATTGCTCAGAACAAGCACCTCCCAGGGCAAAGGGGAGGTTTCCCCTCGCCCCCACAGTCTGCATTAACACACTTAGACACTGGCTGGATGGGGTGGCTCACACCTGTAATCCTAACATTCTGGGAGGCCCAGGTGAGTGGATTGCCTGAGCAAGAGCGACCCTGTTTGTAAAAGTAGCAGGGTGTTGTGGTGGGTGCCTGTGGTTCCAGCTACTTGGGAGGCTGATGCAAGAAGATCACTTGAGCCCAAGAATTTGAGGTTGTTGTAAGCTATGACTGACTCCACAGCACTGTGCCAAGGGCAACAAAGTGAGAAGTCACTGAGACACTTAATTAGGGGGTCTGTACATTTTTTTTTTTTAATCAAGTGGATAAATGAAGCAGGCTATAGGAAATTTATGTTTTGGTAGTGGCAGCCAGATTGCATACACTAATTTGAAGCAGAGTGTTCTTGTTATATTTGATATATTAAGTTTAATTGCAGAATCATTTTATAGGGGCATCTTTACAATTTTACAGTTGCAAAGGTCTTTACAACTATTTTTGTATAAAACTTGGCATTTGACTTATTTATGGACTCTTCCAGTTATACATAAAATGTCTTTTTGTGAGAGCTGGTGGCTGAGAAAGAAGCAAGCTTCCTTTATTTTCATTTTTTAAATTATTTAATTTGGCTTTAGTGTTATGATTTTTGGACTTTTTTGTTTTTTGTTTTTCTTTTTTTTTGGCTAGAGTGCCGTATCATCTGTCTAGCTCACAGCAACCTCAAACTCCTAATTTCAAGTGATCCTCTTGCCTTAGCCTCCTGAGTAGCTGGAACTACAGAAGCTCAAACATGGCCAATTTTTTTATTTTTAGTAGAAATGGCAGGTAGGGGGTGCTGGCTCTTGCTCAGGCTGGTCTGGAACTCCTGAGCTCCAGGGATTCTCCACCTAATCCTCCCAGAATGTTAGGATTACAATTGTGAGCCACTGTGCCTGGCGATTTTTGGACATCTTGTGTGATATCATAATGCTATTTGAAATCAAAGTCTCACTGGGTAAAGAGATTTGATCTAAGCAGAAACTAATTTACATATATTTGGTAGCAGTTCTCAGGCTACTGTCCCTGAAAGTCGCTAATCAGTGATAATGCCAGTTTTTTTTTTTTATTTAATGGACTATCTTTCTTTTTTCCCTAATATTATTTCCTTTTTAGTTTTTTGATTAAAATGACCCCTTCTTTTTAAAATTCTTCCTTGGTAAAAATTAAAACATCAATCCTTTGTCACTGCATGTGATCGCTCACGCCTGTAGTCCTAGCACTCTGGGAGGTCAAAGCGGGTGGATTGCCTGAGCTCACAAGTTCAAGACCAGGGCAAAGGGTCAAGAGTGTGAGCAAGAGTGTGACCCTGTCTCTTAAAAAAAAAAAAATAGACTGGCGCCATGGCTCACGCCTGTAGTCCTAGCTACTTTGGAGGCTGAGGCAAGAAAATCACTTGAGCCAAGAGTTTGAAGTTGCTATGATGCCGTGGCACTCTACCCAGGGCAATAAAGTGAGACTTTGTTTCCAAAAAAAAAAATCCTTTGTCAATCCTAGCAATTAAAAAATTTTTTTTGATTTATCTGGGAATCATTGACCTACAACTTTCATATTTGTTTTGTACTTGCTAAAAGTCACCATTGTAATGTCTGGACTGGAAAATGCTGTTCACAGTCAGTTCAACTATAGATCTGTGAATATAATACTACAAATGCAGTATAAGATTTCTTTTAAGTAGAGAGTTTTATTTTTATAATTCAGTTGGAGAAGTAACCAGTGTCATATGAAAAGCCCAGGTGAAATTCTTTTGGAATTTAGGTGAGGGTGAAATTACTTCTAAATTGATTTTACTTATTTTGTTTTAAAATTTTCTTGTGTATGTTAAAAAATGAAAGTGATAGTGTAAACATGTGATCTTTATCAGCAGAACTTCATAAACAGTTAAATGATGCCAACTTTACATCAATGTTACAAATAGAAGATAAGTGCTTCCAGTATTTTTTCATCTATTTATAGAATCAAAGAGAAAATCTTAAAGGTTCATTTTATCAGAGGTAAAACAGCCAGTATTATTGTGAATGCAGTTATGTATTTTGTTATGTTCAACATGAGAGATGAAACTATTTATGCAGTGCTGGTATGAATATGAATGAATTCACATTTGATGGGTCATAGTATTATTGGTAAGATAAGAGTTCTTACTAATTATGTAACCCTTGTAGCTGAGATATACTTAGAATTGTTTGTACTTTACACATGTTACATAATTATGTCCAAATAAGCTTGATATTTTACCAAATAGAAGCCGTAGACGCAAATTATTTTATATACATAACATGTATATGTATAACATTGTATATACATAACTGTTTAGTTGCAGTTATGTAACTGAACTATGATATTTTGGAGACAGAACCGAAGTTATATACAGAAAGGATGCTTTGGCATGTTGTGAGCTTTCTTGTTTTGTTGTCTTTCATTAACTGAATTTCACAAATTATTGAGTCTTTGAAGTATTACTTTATTAATCAGTTTGTGGATCCGACATTGTTGTTGAACATTTTTATTATTAGCAAGTCTCTAAATTTTGTTAGCATTTTATTCAAAACACTTGAAAATTTTTATTATAAGTATTCCATAATTAGAGTGACTCAAAACCTTAACATTTGAATCTTTTAGTAAATTTTCATTTTATTAAAAATAAAGGTTTTAAGATTTAATTCTGTATAAAAAGTAATTGGGAAAAGTTAGTTTTGGTATTCAAATTTTATATGGGAATATTGTGACTAGTACAAAGAACCTCATGATGGAGTGCCTACTTTCAATTGGGTAATTTTATATTTTGTACCACAACAGAATGAAGATGAAGAAACCTACAGCTTTGCACCATCTAAATTTGGAAAAACAGTTAAAAGGATCAGAGACTACTTACTTGTTGAGTTTTGTTCTGTAAAAAAATGGGGAAAGTACGCTAAATGGATTGACAAAGATGGTTCTTGTGAAGATATTTGGGCTAAATGCCTTTTTTACATACAAAAAACAACTCACAGTGTCTTCCACTTGGCAAAATTTGCTCTTATCTTACTTGGTACTTCAGCATCTGGAGACAGTATTTTTCCAGTCAATGTAGTTGATGCAGAAGTGTTGAAAGATTTCAGGAAATGTTATGAAGAGAATTTAAATATAAGGATTCTATATCGAGAAAGCATTTTCTTCTGAAAAGTAGGGGTAACACAGTATTAGAAACAAATGTAGCTTAAGTAATTCATTACAGTATATGTATCCAATAAATATTTTATTTATTTTTTTTATTATTGAGACAAGAGTCTCAATTTGTCACCTATGGTAAAGTGCTGTGGCGTCGTAGCTCACCGCAACCTCAAACTCCTGGGCTCAAGTGATTCTCTTGCCTCAGCCTCCCTAGTAGCTGGAACTACAGGCACCTGCCACAATGCCTGGCTATTTTTTGTTGTTGTTTAGCAGGCCTGGGCCAGCTTTGAACCCACTAGCCCTGGAGCATGTGGTCAGCGCCCTAACCACTGAGCATGGGCACCTGGCCTGTTACTTGTTTTTTAACTTTAATTGATATAAAGAACTTTTATTCTTTAATGTTCCTAAATATATGCATATATAATTTTATATATTCTTAATTTTTTTATAAATTTATTTTTGAAAATAGTTTTGTAAAGAGTATTTTAGAGGCTTAGCAGCATAATAAAAACAATATTTTGGTCCATAAATAAAATTTTAAATGTAAATAGATGTGTATGTATACATTAATTAAATTGTTAACTTATAAACATATATATATACATTCACATATATACATATACATGCTTATATACATGTATATATACATTTGTGTACACATGGACAGTCATGTATTGCTTAGTAATGGGAATACCTTCTGAGAAATGCATTGTTAGGCAGTGTCCTTATTGTGTGAACATCATAGAGCATTTACGCAAACCTGGGGAGTATAGCCTGTAAGACCTAGGCTATATCGTGTAGCCTATTGCCCATAGGCTAAAAACCTGTATAGCGTGTTACTGTTCTGAATACTGTAGGCAATTGGAACACCATGATAAGTACTTGTGTATCTAAACACATATACACATATAAAAGGTACAGTTAAAATATGCTATAAGAGATAACAAATGTACATCTGTATGGGGCACTTAGCGTGAATGTGCAGGACTGGAAGTTGTTCTGGGTGAGCGATGAGTGAATGTTAAGGCCTCGGACATTATCGTATATTACTGTAAACTTTAAAACACTGTACAATTAGGCTATGCTAAATTTATAAAAACCTTTCCTATATATATATATATATATTTTTTTTTTTAAATTTTTAAACCTTTTTGTTTAAAATTAAGACACAAATGCACATGTCAGCCTAGGCCTACACAGGGTCAGGATCGTTGGTGTTACTGTCTTTTGCCTCCACATCTTGGCAGACTGGCAGGTCTTCAGGGACAATAAAGCATGGAGATGTCACCTCCTATAGTAACAGTGCCTGCTTTTGGAATGCCTCCTGAGAGACCTACCTGGGGTTGTTTTACAGGTAACACTTATTTTGTAATAAGTAGAAGGGGTACACTCCAACAATGAAAAAGGTATAATATAGTAAATCCAGTATATATAAATCCAGTAAATATAGTATAGTATATTATAGTATAATATAGTAAATCCGGTAAATATAGTAAAGCCAGTCACATAACTTATTATCACTGTCAAGTGTTATGTACTACACATAATTATATAATTTTTTTCAGCTGGCAGTACAGTAGGTTTGTTTATGTGGGCATTACCAATACAAGTAATGTGTTACACTCCTTGTCTAGATGGCTGTGATGCCACTCAGTGACAGGAATTTTCAGTTCCATTATGATCTTACGTGACCCCTGTGGTCTGTGTTTCACTGAAATGTCTCCTTGGGCAGCACTTGACTGTGTTAACCCCTTGAAACTTATCTGTAAACTTTATGGTTGTCTTAGCTCATTGCCCTTTTTTGCTTTTGAATTATTATGTTTTCAAAGATTTATATGAAATGGGGTGGGGTTTTTTTAGGAATTTAGGAGGTTTTTTGTATTTATTATGTTGTCTATTAAAATTCAAATACATAGTGGCTTACAAGAATACCAGGAACGTTTGTGTCAAAATCTTACCAAGTTTTTAGCTATAAAATGAGTTGCCAAATAGCATCTAAGTACTAGTTTAATAAATGTAATGGAAATATGTTAAATACTTTAAGAATATTTCTAGAAACAGGAATATAGACCTATTAGTTTTTCCTTCCTGAATTAACGATAATGTGAATGGCTCACAATATACGTCTGTGTAACAGTGTCATTTGCATTCTGAATCTTTTCTACTATGTGACCCAGGAGACAGCTCTTCATGTTTCTGATTATGGCCTGTAACTGTGGAACAATGTTATCTGTGTGAAAATACTATTAAGAATTCAGTCTCTGAGAATTTATTTCTTATTTACTATTATTATTTATTATTTTTTCTGTCTCTGAGAATTGGGGTCCTGTATTCTGAATATTAGATATTTTTGCTTTATTGGTTTGACAGTTCTTTTTCTTCAGTACCCCTAAAAGCGATAACATTGTAACATATATTATTACTATTCCTAACACATCAAGTCAACCTGCTTTAGTTTTGTGAAATGCCAATGTAAGTGCTTTTCTAGGCTAGTTACTGTCCTGAATCTTAATAAGTCCACTAGCTAACAATGTTAGGTTTTGATGTTTTAGGTTAATATTAATTCAATGTATTTAATAACAGAAGCCATAAAATATAGTTTTTTATTTGCTAATTGTAGCTTTATTAATTTTCTCTCGTACTTAAGATAGTATTATGAGAACTTAACATTCTGAGACAGTTTCTTTTATGTGGCACTGTGCCCTTAAGAAAACAAACTATTCAGGAAACCAGAAAGCAAAACAAAAGAAGTAAAAAAAGAACAATTTAAGATTGACAATGTAAGGCATAGGATACCCATACTATTTAATTCTTAATGTAATGTTATTACCTCTTGCATATATTTCTTTGGCAACCTCTTGCCTTTGCTTCTTTTTTTTTCTCCTTAAGAAAATATTTCTTTAGCTTTTCTCTTTAAGCCTTTTTTCACTAGAAAGACTAGCAAGAAATAGAAATGCCCTGAGCCAACGTGGTTTCCTAGCCCCCTCCCTTCTGCCATTTCCCTTTCTCTTCTGTCTTTCCCTTATCTTCCCTTTAACCTTTCTTCCTTTTCCTAACTAAGCCCTTTACACTTCTATTTTTATTTTTTTTTCTTAGCAGAGAATACTATAACAAATAACTATACTCCTGCTATGCAGAATGGATAACTTGGGGAGTGTTCTAATAGGTTATGATCTGGCTGGGCTCCATGGCCTATAACCCTAGCACTGTGGGAGGCAAAGGAGTTTGAGACCAACTAGAGCAAGAGCAAGACCCCAGCTCTACTAAAAAGAAAGATGGGCCTTGCGGTGGGCGCTTATGGTCCCAGCTACTTGGGAGGCTGAGGCAAGAGAATCTCTTAAGCCCAAGACTATGAGATTGCTGTGAGCTATGAGGCCATGGCACTCTACCCAGGGTGACAGAGTGACACTCTACTTTAAAAAGGAAAAAAAAAGAAAGAAAAAAACATTATGACCTAATTTTTTAAAGTAAAGAGCTATAATGGCAACTTATATTGTTCATGTAAACTTTTATTGAAAGAGGTGGTTCAGTATATTTCTTTAAAAATCTCCTTTCAGCATAACATAGTAAATTACTATTAAGAAAGATAAGCCTCATTCCCACCTTCCATCTCACCCCCTATTCTCTGGTAATTTAAATTTCAAGACAAAAATTGGGGAAATTCTTACTAAGGTTATTTTTGTAAAGCGTATATACATTTTATGAAGAAACTGGTATTTGAATGAAGTCTTGAAGGTATGGAAAGTTTTGAATGTGAAAATATGGTAGGAAACATGTCCATAATCTGGAGAAGAAAAATATATCTATATTTAGTTTGGTTGAGTATTGGAGTATGTGCAGTGAAAGAATGGAACACTTAGTAGGGGCCGTGCCATGGAAGTCATGTCCCTAAGTGATAATCAGAGCTATGTTTAGAGTAGTTACCCAGGTAGTTAAGTATACTGGAGACCATTTCATAAAATCAGAGACCTTTTGAAATTGATTATGGCTGGCTATGTACTGGATATGACAGTTGTCATTGTAGAATGCTTTTATTTTAGCAAATGACTTCTGTGGATTCATCGGCAAGTCCTTTTAAATATGTGCACATTTTGGCCTGATTCGTGTCTGATGTAAAGGTCTAGCTAGTTTCATGCTTGACTTGGAGAATATGTTCAGTCATCATTATTATCTTATTGTCTATATTTGCTTAACCAAATCAAAAGAAGCAACTATTAGGAAAATCTGACATAGACAAATAAAAATGACTTTTAGATCATCACCTTTTTAAATTTTATGGTAAAGCAGCTCTTTAGTAGACATTTCTATTGTTTGGCAACTGCCTGTCTTTATGTAGTATATTTCCCACATATGAGTTTTGGTGATAGGCACAGACCATCTCTCTTTATAAAAGCCAGGGAAAAAAGAAAGAAAGAAAGAAGCAACCCAAAGACTTGCTTCCCAGTCTCTGATTCAAAGTACAAGACAAAGCACATCAAAGTCTAAGCTTAGAGCATGTGCCTATTAGCCAGCTGCAGAAGGAGCTAGGGACCCAAGGAAATAGGGACACCAGAGTGTCTACTGCAATTGCAGTTAGTGACAGGAGCTGCAGCAGGATTGAATTTTCAGAGACGGCAATGCCAGTGATGCTGGGGGCAGCAGGTGTTCATTGTCCAGGAGTGGAGGTGGTACAGTCAGTAGTGTTCAGTGTTCATCAGGGCCAGCAGTGCTATCTTTATGAGACCAACTGCAGTGGGATTTTTGCAGTGATTCTGCACCTGCCTAGAATTCTTATTCCTGCCATTGCCAGAGCTGCTTCCTCAGCCAAATATGATTTCCATTGCTTGTAAGAATTCTGATTGATGCAATCTTCTTCTTTAATGCAGCTAATTGAGAGTTACTATATTTGGTACATATTTAGATTATAGGGACAGAGAGTACTTTCATAACATTCATAGTCTTAATACTTATCTAAATGTTCTGTTTGAGAAATCCCTTTGGCATATATGTCAGAATCCCATTTTACTTTCACTGTAACCTTCAACTACCGAGACTGATCCAGATATTGGTGTTAAATTCCTAATTAATTTTTCTCAGGCACATAGAAATGGGCATTCTATGTACACAGGATTCGGTGACAGCTGTAACAGCATACTCAATAATCGAAAATCAACCTGGTATAAAATCACTTGATTTGTTCATACTGTATGTAAATAATATATGAAGACTTTTATTTGTTCCTAATTCTGTTGAGCTCTAATTTCTCTTATCTCTCTATGATCTAGATTATTTAATATTGCTGCTCTTTCATACTTCTTATGTTCCTGAACTTTGTTTTTTTGTTTTTTTGGAGACAAAGCCTCAAGCTGTCCCCCTGGGTAGAGTGCTGTGGCATCACAGCTTACAGCAACCTCCAACTTCTGGGCTCAAGCGAGTCTCCTGCCTCAGCCTCCCAAGTAGCTGGGACCACAGGTGCCCACCACAACACCTGGCTATTTTTTGGTTGCAGCCATCATCGTTGTTTGGCGGGCCCGGGCTGGATTCGAACCTGCCACCTTAGGTGTATGTGGCTGGCGCCTTAGCCACTTGAGCCACAGACGCCGAGCCTGTTCCTGAACTTTGAAAAGTCCCTTTTCGTTCTGCGCCTAAGTTTGTGAGTTTTAGAATGATGGAAAATAAACTAACCTTTTATGTCCTCCTTAGCTTTAGCATTTGATGAGCCAGTGAGATGTAATTTCTTTCCTTTTGAAAAGTTGGACAGGCAGCAGTACATTTATGATGCTGCATGGAGTAGAATATATAGAGTTCTTTGCTTAATGAATTTGAAATTGTCTGTTAAGACATAGGTAGCAGGTTAAAGAACAAGTTCAGTAAGTGGCACAGTCTAAGGGTGGGCAGTTAGTAACTGTCATTCTTGTAGTTTATGAAAATCATTGAGACAAATGAACAGTTTTGTATATTCTCCATGGGCATACTTGAAAGGCTGTATATAAAGCAATTTTGTTAAAAACTCCAAAATCAGACATCCTGGATTTAAATGCTACGTCTGTCATTTATTAGTGGTGTGGCCTTAGGCAAGTTAACCTCTCTGTGCCTTAGTTTCCTCTGTGCCTTAATTAAACCTACCTCATAGAGTTGATGTGGAGGTAAGGAGTTTATATGCATAGAGTGCCTAGAATGGTGTAAGATCTATAGTACTCATCATTAGCAATTATTTTTATACTAATTTCATACAGTTAAGATACACTTTGGTCATTTTCCTTATAATTCTTGCATAAGTCTTGAATTTGAGACCATAGTTTTATGCATTTATAAAAGATACATTGTGCAGATCTACTTATAGTGTCATGAATATTTTATAGCATTCCATTGTTATTAATAGACAACATATTTTATAATCATTAAATGCTGCACTATTATTGGTATTCAATGCTATCCTTGGCATGAGATCATAGGTAAGAAGCATATCCATAATGAGTAGGCTTTTTGAAAAGAAGGTGCTAAGATCTGAGTGTTTTTGTCCCCTCAAAATTCATATGTTGAAATCTTAACTCCCAAGGCAGTGGTTTTAGGAGGGGTTACCCTTGAATATGCTTAGGTCATAAGGACAGAGCCTTCATGATTCATATAAGTGCCCTTGTAAAAGAGACCCCAGGGACCTAGGTTGCCACTTTCACCCTGTGAGAACACAGTGAAAGGTGTCATCTTATGAGCTGGGAAGTGGGTACTCATTAGACACCAAATCTGCTAGTACCTTGACTTCCCAGCCTCCAGAACTGTGAGAAATAGATTTCTGTTGTTTATAAGCTACTCAGTTTATGGTATTTTGTTATAGCTGCCTGAACAGACCTAAATCAGAAGAGGTGAGACCTCAGGTGCACATTGCTCATAAATTAATATACTGAAGTTGTTTTAGCAATGAATTTCACACTACTTTAGATGCCAAGTAGATTTCTACCTTCTCTTCATTCCCTGTTGTTTTCGGTGGAATGTTGAAATGAAAGAAATGGCAAAGAAAGTAGGGTGTTGACCAAGAATATTGCTGTCAGGTGAAGATGTTTCAGTGATATATCCCTTTTGATGCATTAATGTGTCTAATCTGGATTATAAAATTCAGATTTATCTTATGTTTAATTATTCATAGATATAGAGTGTTTTTAAAATTAGATCTTGGATTTCCTATGTGAGAAGATTTTGTGAAGCATGATATATTATAAAAACTTTAAGAGTATTTTCAAGGTTTCTTTTAAAAACAAATATAAAGATCACTATAGTTTTATATTTTAGTTCTCAGTCTTTAGCTAAAATGACGATTGTCTTAGAGACCATGTCTTTAATTGGTATGTGTTTCATCCTACTTTTCTTTTCAGGACCAGGGTTCTGATCAAACAGGAAAGGAGAAAGCAGAAGGTAAAGAAAATATATGTATTTTTTGGGTTAGTTTTATGAGAACAGCGATCTTCTGATGCATTTTTTCCAGTTTTACCTAAGTAAACTGGAGGACCATCTTCCTTTAGTATTCTTTATCCTTATTGATAGTTCAATTAGCCAGCTGCTTTGTTCAGGCAGAAACTTGAAAATTATTGTTGATTCTTGGTTTCTAATTCCAATTTATATCCTATATCTGACCTCTACTCACTATGTACTATCAGCACTATAAATAATCAGTTATTGCCTAGGGTACTTACTCTAAAGCTCTTAGAACCTGTGTTCCATTTCCATTTATTTTGTATTTTTTAAAAATCAGACTGATTGCAATACATAGTAAAATTGAGCATTTGCGTACCTTACAACTGAGCAGTATACATCTGAAAGTCTTATATATGTGAACTTTAAGATAACTACAAATTGTTTGAGTTATTGTTATTGCTAAAATAGCAAACATAAAAGGAGAAAGAAGAAAAAGGAGGGGATGGAGGGAAACACCCAAACATCTGTTAGTGGTAGAATGGTTAAACAAATTGTGGTTTATCCCAGTAATGGTATAGCATTGAAAAAGTGTTGACTACATTTAATTAGTGTAGATGAATTAGTGCGGTGAGCAAAAGAAGCGACGCACAGAATACATGTAATTAGATTTCTTTTATAAAAAGTTGTGAAATGGGGGAGAACTTTCAGTACGTCAATATGGTCAAAGGAAGTAAAATTTAAAGAAAAGCAAGGGAGTGATGTTATGGTAGCAGGATAATTGCCATTGTTCCCTTTCCTACTGTATCCTTTCATTCTTACCTCCTGTTCATTTCTCAGTCTGCTATACTGTGCAGCTCTTGCTAATAGCGAACTTTATGTTGTTTAGTTGGTAGGATATTTCTCAGGCCAACTTGTTGTTTATTTATTTGTTTTTGCAGTTTTTGGCTGGGGCTAGGTTTGAACCCACCACCTCCAGTATGTGGGGCCAGCGCCCTACTCCTTGAGCCACAGGCACTGCCCCCAACTTATTTTAATATGTCATCTTCTCCTATACAATTTGCCATTTCCTCCATCTTGAAACAGCTTTCTCTGCTTTCTTTGGCACATCCTCCAGATTTTATTTCTGTCTCTCTGGTTGTTTGGTTTTCAAGTTAAAATTTGATTACTTAATTTTTGAAGTTTTCTGATTATTTTCAAATAGTTTTCTGGTTTTTCCTACTAAGTGATACTTGATAGAAAAATTAAGTCTAGTTTTGTCAGGTTACTCAGTCACATACCTTTATTCCTCCTTTAGAACACAGAGATTGGAGGGTCTCAGGATGAGAGGCAGAGTATGAGGAACAAACTCAAACTTCTAAGGCAGTGTTCCCTAGAATAAAGACTTACTTCCTTTGCAGACAGTTTTTGTACTGTTCTTCCTTATTTCTAGAACTTTGGTTAACTCTGACTCATCTATCTATTTTAGAAACCATTCTTAAGAATCTTTCCCTCCCTCCGCCTACCCCCTTCCCACCCATCATTTACATACCCTTCCTGTGGATTATGTACTGTCCCCTATCATCCTCAGTTGTAATCATTTGTGTCATTCTCCCTCACTGTGGTCTTACCCATCATAAAGTACAATGCCTTATAACATCTCAATTCCAAGGCACCATTAATTATAAGATTTAGTGTTGACGTAGTCATTTTTTCCCCAAGGTGGGGGAATACATCCTGAAGGTCATACTATTCATTGCTGAACCATAGTGTGATCTTTTAGAAGATATTTTAGTCCAATTTGGGGTTGCAGATCACTTAAATGAATTATGCACAAATACCTTTCATCCATGATATATTTGCATAATAATTTTTTTTTTTGAAACAGAATCTTACTTTGTCACCCCTGGTAGAGTGCCAAGGTGTCATAGCTCACAGCAACCTCAGACTCTTGGGCTCAAGTGATTCTCTTGCCTCAGCCTCCGAGTAGCTGGGACTATAGGTGCCTTCCACAACACCCAACTATTTTTAGAGGTGGAGTTGCGCTCTTGCTCAGGCTGGTCTCCAAACTGTGAGGTCAAGCAATCTACCTGCCTTGGCCTCCCAGAGTGCTAGGATTATAGGCATGAGCCACTACGCCTGGCAATAAAAGTATTTTTTGCCTGATAGCTGGCAGGTCACTTGTAGTTCTTACAAGTTTTTTTATAATCTTAAAAGTTGGTTGTCGTTAATATTCCGAAATCTTAATATGAAAGAGCCTCTAACTCTTGGAAATGTGATATGGAAATTTGACTTCTTGCATTAAATTTTATTTCCATTTGAGAATTTTCTCACTCTTGACATCTCACATTTATAATCACACTACAGCATAGCATTATGAGTTATTTGATGGAGGAAATGAAGATGTTTTTATGGGTTTTTTAGTATCTACCACGTAATAGATGCTCAGTAAATAAATATTAAATGTCTTTGAACTTGGTAAATTAAGGGTGTAATCTGAATGAAAAAAATGAAGATAAGAATAATAATAGTTAAAATATTCCAGAAATAAAATAATAACTGGATGAAGAATGATTATGTACAAGTGTGCTTTAATAATAATGAACAAACATCCTGGTGTCATGGGATAACAAAGCCAATTAAATTGGCTTTCGTTACAGGTTAGTTCTCATATATCCCATTTTTTTCCACTTTCCATTTCAGTTGACTTTTAATAGCATTCAGTGGTACATTTTTTTAAGGCTTTTGCTATCTTAGGGTAGAATACTTAGTAGAAAAACAAATTTTTAGCCTGTCAGATTTGTTGTTCTGTTTTCATATTTTTTTTTTAACTTTTTGTATACTGATAATTTTTAATCTTGTGATTCTCAGGAACAGCTTTTTAATGTTCTATTTTAAGAGTAATGTTTAACAAAGGGTTATAAAAGGCTGTGAAATTTTGAGGTTTTGGGCAAACTACAAGTTATCATAACTGATTTTAATTTATACATAAATGTATAAAGGTGGTGTCATAAAATATAAAGTTAGTTATGATTTAATAGCATTACTTTTTTATTATTTACGATTCTGTCTAACCCACATGGTTGCTGCATTAATTATTTTTTTATTTTCAATTATTTTAGGAATATTTTGAAAAGAACAGGTTAAAATCAAAGATGAAATTGCTGGGAGTTTTATCCCCTGTCAAAAATTCCACTGTCAGTTTAGATCTTCTTAACCTATATATGGTAAATCAGATTTCTTGCAAGAAGAAAGCACATGGTAAGTCTTCCCAGTAGCATTTTGTTTTGATCTTGATGTGATCATAATAACATTTAGCTTTACAAGTACTTACATGATATTAGGACCTCAGAGCATGTGCAAAGTTTAACACTATTTTATTCTCTTAAATTAGCAATTTAGCTTATATTTGTTTACAAATCTCTCATTATGTGATCCATTTATTTTTATTTTTAGATTGTATATGTTATATAAAATTTATTAGGCATGGTTAAAATTGTTATAGTATAGTTGTTTCAGTTATTACACTATTCTACACATATCTGAGCAGATAGTTATCAAAATTCAACTAGAGAACAGGGAATAAATGCTAATAAATGTCAGTAAATTACTTTTACTACCTATAGTTTGTTTGAAAGGGTGAGCTGAAAAAATTTTTGCCTAAATAACAAGTTTTATATCTTATAATTTCAATTACTTCTTACACGTTCCTGAAATGTTAATTACACTAGTCTAATACTTTCCATTTTGTCTTGCACTTTGATTCTTCAAGTAAATAAAAAATTTAATGAGAGTATTTTTATTCTCTCTCAAGGAAACTATGTATGAGATTTAATTGCTAAAGCAAGTGATAAAATGAGAGCACAAAATGAGACAATTCATCAAGGAGGGGAAGAAATTGATGATAGTATCATTGATATTTTCTCATTTCCTTTCTCTGCTGTTTTTCATTCTCCAGCTACAGATGATAGTTTACACAAGAAAATTTAGTTATACTTTAGGAAAAATAAATTATTCATGGACTTTTGGAATAAAACCTTTCATTGGAAATCTGATGCGTTTACCTTTATTTATTACTGTTTGTAGGAGAGGAAGAATATGTTTTCCTCAGCCATCACTGGGTTTATGGCTGAGGCCC
>NW_003852465.1:1121096-1134832 GCF_000181295.1 Otolemur garnettii
GATGGCGCAGTGGCCCTTACAGATAATAAGAATCAGGTACTTGAATATTATCACAAATCATGATTCTTCAGATATTAGTTTTCTTCTCTCAGGCTGTCTTCATACTGAGTCTCAAAACATGGCCTTAAGAAATGAATATTAGTCATTTCTTCTAGTTTTGTCATCAGAGAACCTGAGAATTATTTTTCTAGTTCCAAATTTCTAAAATTCTACTGGAAGGTTGCCTTGTGCTGCTGGTGCCAAGTTTCAACAGTGGAAAAACTTCACTTATAACTAGAGGGCTGAGATACAATTATTGGTTTGTCTTTGATCACTACTATTAAACCAATTATTTTGTCCAGAGAGGCAGGGTTTTATAGGAAGATAGAAAATCCTCAGAGACATGTGTATATAGTTTGGGTGAGTGTCAAAAGCATTTCACAGGAAAGTAGAATAAGTAAAAATACTCACAAGTAAAACAGTGATGTCTTTTATAAAGGGACTCAAGGCTTCTGCCCTAGATAAAGTTTAAAATCTAGTGAGGGAGATAGAGTATAATAAAGTGTGGAAAGTGCTGTAAGAGAGAAAGTATTTAGTGCTACAGGAATTTGTAAGATATATAGAGGGTGCCAAAAAATGTATACACATCTTAAGAAAGGAAAAAAATTGTATTAAAATTGTAATACTCAAGACAAGTTTCATTTCTGCAATTACAAAAGATACAAGATACAATATACAGGATAATAAATGTTATAGTATATATGAGCATTACAATTTTAATATTTTTTTACATAAAAAAATATATATATTTTTTGGTACCTACTGCATATTTGGGGGTGAGTGACATTTTTGAGGAAGATTTCTTATTAATAAGATAATGAAGAAAAATATGTTTTTAATTATCTGTGATAAATGTTAGTACTGTAATGACTTTTTCTAGCATTTACAGAATGTTTTAGTAAAATTACTTAGACACACATTTATTTAGTGAACATGGCATATCAAATAATGTTTTTAAAAGATTTGTGATTTTAAACTTATGTATTTATTTTACAGAAGCTGTGAGAAAACCAGTCCATGTGAATATGAATAGAGACATAAAAATGCCCCTAAGAAATCATGATTTAGAACTGCCAATGTCGCCTAACTGTATACCTTCTAAACTCTGTCTTGATGATACAGAAAACAAGTAGGTTTTAGCTAGTATTTATATTGTTAGGTTTTTAGAATGGATATTATTAATAGTGTTATTTGCTGGAAAATGTGCAAAGGGTTTACCTTCTAACTCTTCACTCCTCTTTTGTTTGGCTAGCAGTATTATAAAACTATTAAGATCCTCACCAAATGACTGAAGTGTTTTGCACACATAGTTTGACTTTACTCATCATGAAAATATATTTTAGTATTAATGTAATAAAAAAAATTAGTAATATTATGACCTTAGAATGATTTTCTTAAGAGTTCTCTTTTCTGTGCTTGTGTAGAACAATAGCAATTTTAAATATATAAAAAGACAGTTTTGTTGCCATTTATATTTTTAACTTAAAAATTTTCTGTTCATTAGAATAAACTCTCAAAGACTAGGTAGTGCAGAAGAACCTGGCCCTGTTCAGGTGAGTTTTTTAAAAATTCTTTTAACAGTTGTGACATGTCACCAAATGATCTGAATTCTGAATATTGGGGGAAGTTATCCCTTTAGAAAAAATTTCCAGTGTCTAAAATAATCCTTTTAAAAGATTTTCAGTGTAGGAAACCTATACTGTTGTAAGAATATTTCAGTTGATTGCTTATGAAAATCCCTGTGGAATCCAGAGAATGTGACGAGGTCTATGAGTGCATAGGATCTGATTCTGCTTGTTACTGCTGAGCTGCAAAGGACAGTTCACTTAGGGAGTCTTTCTTTGGTTTCACGAGACTATTTTATATCAGATTGTGATGTCCAGTCCTCACATTGATCCCAAGATGATTTCTCTTTCAAGAAATAGCAAATAAACTTTTTAATCAATTAGAAAATAACAGATTATTATTAAAGCTTGAAATTTTGATTACTGTCCAATGCCATGTTATTAACTGTCCTTTCTTTCCTTTGAATTGCCAGAGTTAAACTAGATGAGAAAGATAACAGCAATGAAAAAGATACTAAAATCTCTTGGAAATCTTGTCTCTTGAAACGTGGATTAATGACACTCAGATTTCCTGTCAATACAAGATGGCATATTGTAATGGAGCCTGAGGGTGGAGGGGAGCAGCAGTGGAAAAGGCAGAGGGAGAGGGGATCTTAAGTATAATCTTAGTTGACAACTCTCTTATCCTAGGAAATTCTGCCAGCTCTGATGGTTTGCCTTTCCGTATTGCAATTCATGCCCTTTTCACTTATTTTAATTTCACTGTTGTGACTTCTCCCAACTGTAGTTTATATATTATGGCAATATAAATGATTTTATCTTTTTTCCCTATAGTCATCACAAGTCATGGACTCATATAATACGTCTGAACCTCAGTTCAACAGAATAGAAAAGTGCAGTTTCACTCCACCATCTTTTTCAGCAGAATTATCTTCATCTTCTAGCACACATATTCCAAAATTAAATTTAATTCCCAGAATAACACCTAGTACTCAAAAAGTTGCATATGAAAAGAAGCAGAATGAGCACGTACCTTTGAATCACTAGTTCTTAGCTCTTTATATCTTTGTATTTTTGTGATATAATCTTTATTCTTGTATAAATGTAAAATATATGTTATGAATCTATATAGAGGTAACCAAATTAGATAATTTAAGGATAAATTAATTATAATTTCTCTCCTAATTTTTTTCTTAGATCAAAAATTTAATTCTGTGCTCTGTAGAAGATTATGAATCCCCAAACTAGAATATTCTTTAAAAAGCCTTGGAAATTATTATTTTGTTAGAACATTACTGATAGCAAAATTGAAAATACTTCAATGTGTTACATAGTAATTGACATTTATAATTCCTGTAAGTTACTAGTTGTTACTGTCAAAGTGATTCAATATGCATGATAGAGGAAATATAAATAGCAAAATACAGTCTCAGTGATGTTGAAGTAGTCTCTTAAAGTAGGAATTATGATGGCTTGATTCTTTCTTTGATTTGAAAGATGACAACTTTTTATATGCACTTTAGTTAACACTATGTAAATATATTTATATGGAGGTATGTGGTGGTAAGATGTTCATTCATTGTGTGCTCCAAATTTCAAAATAGAAAAATAAGCCAAATGTTAAAATTCCAAAATATATCTATCACAAAACACATCTGGAAATGATCTTCTTCTAAATTTATAGAGTTAAAAAATAAAATTATTAAAGCTTACTATACTAATGTCTAATGGTAATAAGGAGAATAGTTATTAAACACTCTATTTTGTTACTGGAAATATTTAGTTTTGAATTTCTCCCATTTTTAGCATGCAGTGGTTTTACACCATGTTTATATATGTATTATATATGAATTGATTTTTAATTTCGATTTTATAAATGTGTAGATTATAACTGTATCTTATAGTGAATTATATTTATATATGTTATAATATATAGTTATATTTAATGCAATTTTATTGAAGTGTTTACACTTGATCTTAGCCAAAAAGCCGAGAAGCCATTATTATTGAAGTATTTATTAAGGTGTGTTTTACTGTTTCTCAGAGAAGATAAAATGAATTTTCCAGTGATATGTGCCATCCTTATTAATGTAAGGGCCCAATAATTTTTGAATGATGCGATGAAAGACATTCAATTATACATTCAGTTTATTTTATAGGATAAACCATTGTTTTCTAGATCAGTTTGTTTATTACTTGTCCTTGCTCTATTAGTTTATGGGATAGAAAATAAAGCACTGTATAATCTCTACTTAACCCTACATAAACGATCTACTTCTTGCCTATACATAGTATAGACTTCAGGTTAATCATTGACTCTTGAGAGGTAAATGTTAATATCTTCTACTTAATATGGTAGAAGATTGAAAAGAGAAGCTAGTCTTTTTCTGCAATCATAGTGTCACATTGTGAAACATTAGGGAAGTATTTAATAGCTTATTTGGAGGGATTTCAAGAAAAGTAAGAAGAGTTAAAATGAAATTACAAAATACCAAAGAAAATGGGTAAGAAGAAAAAGTGGTTTAGGGCTTTTGTATTGTATTGGGCCAGTATGTAATACTGAATTCTCTTCTCTCTTGATGTGTTTGTTTCTCACTTCCATGGCTGACTTGGTGTCTGTTCCTCTGTCATCGTCTCTCTTGAGACTGAGAGGTATTAGTCAGCTGAGACGTTAGTGTCAGCTGTCTCTGACTTCAATCTCTTCTTTTTTTTTCACCAAAGACTCTTACTGTCTCTTTTTGACTCCTACTCCTATTTTTCTGACTATTCTGTCATGGATTGTGTTGAGACATCTCATTTATATGTTTCGAGGATTCTAAATCAGATATATTACATGTATAATATTTTTGGATAGATTATTATTAGATCAGTATAAGTTATATGGCATCTTCCACATTAACAAATGGATTATCTCATCTACTTTCATAATAGTTTTTACACACTAACTCTATTTTGAATGAAATAATATTGATATTCAGAAAAATTAAAGCAGCAGTCTAAAATTACTCCATATATGGAAGAACTGAGAGAAGTACACCTACTTCATTAAGATAGACTGTTATTTTCTGTCAGAGAAATTTAACTTTTAGTTATTTAAGATCCTGGTGTCCCAAGTGTGTTTTGTTTTGTTTTGTTGTAATCTTTTAACTCTGAGGTAGTGGTTAGCTCACCATAATATCGTGTTATTTTAATCATCATTCAAATCCTAATATTGGTTTCTTTTTTGAAAAGTATTTATTTTGTTTTTAATAAGGACTAACATTACTTTCTTTTAGACAAAATAAAATACATTTTTTTGAATGTAGATATAGTTCACTTAAATAACATTTTTATGTTAAATTATTTAAATTGTATGTACATTTACTAATTTGACAGTTTCTTTAATTTTTTTCAGCTTAATGTTAACAGTTGTGATTCATTGGTTTCCACATTAAATAAGAGTGAGAATATTTTCAGTCCATCACACGATACAGCACAATTTGGAACATCATTTGAAAGATTAAACAGGTAAGCAGAGATGTTAAAGGCAGTAAAAAAACTATAGTATTTTATATTTGCAATTATTAATTTGATTTTAAGAGACACATAGAAATATAAATGACCTAACTAATACTTGAAAAAAATCACCAAGTAAAATGTATCACTTAATTTTTTCTTTTTTGAGACAGAGTCTTACTGTAGGGTGATGTGGCGTCACATCTCACAGTAACCTCAAACTCTTGGGCTTAAGCAATTTCTCTTACCTCAGCCTCACTGTGGCAGGCTGGGACTACAGGTGCCTGCCACAATGCCCAGATATTTTTTAGAGATGAGGTCTCTCTCTGGCTCAGGCTGGTCTCGAACTTGTGAGCTCACGTGATCCCCCCACATTGGCCTCCCAGAGTGCTAGGATTATAGGTGTGAGCCGCAGTGCCTGGCCCAGTATTACTTAATTAAAATAATTAAGTTATTACTTAATTAAGTAAATACTTAAGTATTAATTAAAATAAGTAATTAATTTCTAACTTACACATTTATCTTTCATTTATTCAATTTTAAAAATAATTTAGACAAAAGTATTGTGCACATTTTGTAATTTTCATGAATCATTTTTTTTTGCCTTATAAAATACTGATTTTTTTCACATTTAGGAAGTTCAGCAGAATCCCACTTTTATTTTCTAGATGTTTTTATATACAGTAGTTCCCCTTTATCCACAGGGGGTATATTCTAAGACTCCCAGTGGATGCTCCAAACTCCCACAGATAGTATTGAAACCAATATATGCTATTTTTTTTCTATGCATACATACCTATGATAAAGTTGGACTTATAAGTTAAGCATAGTAAGAGATTATCTTTGATTAGTAATATAATAGAACAGTATGCTATAATAAACATTATGTGAATGTGGTCTTTCAGTATCTGTCTCTCTCTTTTTCCCTGTCAATATCATACCATATCACCTGTTTTGGGACCAAGGTTGACTGTGGGTACCTGAAATGATGGGAAGTGAAGCTGTGATTACTGGGGGAATATGTAAACCAGGGTCATCCAACCTTTTGGTTTCTCGGGGCAACATTGGAAGAAGAAGAGTTGTCTTGGGCCACACATTAAATACACAAACACTAATTTAAGCTGATTAACCTTTTTTAAGCAAAAAAAAAGGTCTGTGCATAGTTTTTTTTTTTTACTTGCCACAAAAGATAAGCAAAAAATGTCCTCACATAATAATCCTAATTAGGAAGTGGCCTGCTCAGAGAGTCTTTTAAAATCATTGAGCAGGTCCTGAGTTTACAATCACTAATATAGAAAATGTTCATATCTAAGTAATAAAACATATTTTTTAATATTTTTTATTAGAAAAGTAAAAGTGGGCCATGTAAAACTAGTAGGATATTTGACATTGTTTTTGAGAAACTAATGCATCAATTTCTGGTTTGATGGAAATAGTTGTAATTCTTAATTGTTAAGGTGCTCATCAGATATTTTGGTTCTAATTTTACTCTTCATGTGCTTTATTCTAAAAAATTGTTGTTTACAAATGTACGTGCTGCCAAAAAGTGATGACATGAGTAATGAGAGATTGTGAACTGTAGGATATGCCCCTGGGAAGATAGGACCTATAAAAGTCCAGTGAAGAGACATGATCAAATTTTTCATTTAAGTTGAATGTCAGATTGCAGCTTTATACATTCCATTTGAAAATTGTCAAATAACATATTATGTTGACTGAAAGTTGCAAATGCACCAAAATATTATTTTCCCAGAAATCTTGACATCTGTTTTCAGATTCTTAGATCAAATTGAAAAGCAAGGCTGCATAGCTTTTGCTGCTCACAGGACTGTGTTTAGCCACCATGTTGAAATGTATAACATTGTTAGCCTTAACTTGAGCTTGCCATGATTTCAGTTTCATTTGGAATGCTATTATGGTTTGAAATGCTTGTATTGATATGTTGGTAGTCGGTTTCCACATTGAAGATTCATGTTTAATTTGTTAAATCCACTAAAATACTAAATTTGTAAGCCAGTTTCTTTTTTTCTTTTTTTTTTTTTTTTGCAGTTTTTGGCCGGGGCTGGGTTTGAACCCACCACCTCTGGCATATGGGGCTGGTGCCCTATTCCTTTGAGCCACAGGCACCACCCTGTAAGCTAGTTTTCATCATCAAGTTCTGGCACAAATTTGGTTTTTGATACTATAAATGACTTGGTAGTGTGTCACATATAAAATTTTTCAACATTTGGCCTCAGCCATCTTAATTCTGAAAAGTAACTGATGTTGCCATAGTCAGCATCAATACTGTTAAGGAATTCCTGGAAAATCCCTTGGCCCTTATGACTGGTCTTGGTGATGATTTGCATGACATCATTTTTAAAAAAACTTTTGGGTGTAAATTTTCTTAATGTATAATGCAATGATACTTCAGACATGAGTTTTAGGTGGCACTTGCATTGTCTTCTATTAATTTCTCTCTCTTTTACCTACCATTGCTGGGACACCATCAGTAACTATAGCAAACATATTGACAATGGACAAAGAAAACCACTTTAACATATGTTTTACTGCTTGTACAAATCTTTTGATTTAGTTATCTCATTAATGGCACTGCAGGAGCCATTTCTTCAGAGACATTATATATTTGTCATTAATACCTCTAATAAAAATGGCAGCTTAAGCCATATTTGTATCAGTATTGTCATTTATTGCAAAGCATAAACTTTAAAATTAGCAGCTTTACTCTCCAAACTTCTTTTCTATTTCAGATTAATATCCCAAACTTCATTTGATAGATTTTCCAGTTTCTTCAGTTTGCCTGGGTATTGCCTACTAAGACAACTGGTTTTAGAAATATCCCCTTTTTTTCAGGACAGATATATCAGCCATGTTTTCCATACGTTGCCTAATGAACTTACCAAAAGTAAATGGTTTTGACTTTTTTTTTTTTTTTTTGCTGTTAGATATGCTATCACATAACTTTTTTAAGGTAGACTTCATCTCAGTTGTAACTTTTTAATAAATTTTGTTATTGAGAATATAGACTTAAAAATTCTGCTGTTTGGTCCTTCTAAAAGCCCTTCACATGCATAGAATTTGGCAGCATGTTTTGCATATAATATCCTTTAAAATTATAATCTTTGAAAACTTGCACAAATTCCCTGCAAATTAAGCAGAATGCCTTGCCATTTGCCTTGATAAAAGGTAGTCATCTGCCTCCTTTTCATTGAACAATATTTTTCATCCATACTTTTTCTTTTTGGGGTTTGGAGCCCTTCTTCATCTTGGCTGCCAATGCAGGGGTGGGGGGAAGGGCATGATTATACAGCATGGTGGGGGATGTGTGATGTGCTGCAAAGGTGTGGAATTACCTTTAATAATCAAATAAGAATACTTCTAAATAACATTAAATGCCTAATGTTGAAATGGTATGCTGAAATATTGATAATCGCTGCCTTGCCAAATCACCATAAGTACATGTAATGTCAAATGGTGACAGTTTGACTGCACTTAGAAGATAACACCCTGTAAGCCACACACCACTGTAAAGCTGAAGCCACGCATGTGTGCAAATGCCTACAAAGTTCATGCTTGAGAACCACCGGGAGGTCCCAATAAAATCTCATCGTGTTTTAAGTAAGTTTATGATTTTGTATCGGGCTGCATTCAAAACCATCCTGGGCTGCATGCAGCTGGTCAGCTGCAGGTTGGACATCCCTGCTATAAACCCTAGATCTTTTTTTAAAAATCCATTAAGCTTGTAAAACTATTAAATCATTCCTAGTTATGTAATGAGAAACCTTGACTCTGTCATCCTATTTCTAGTAGTAAGTGGAATTACTATTTACTTAGCTGCTAAAACCAAAAAAAAAAAGAAACAACAAAAGGTTGTGTTGTTCCTTCCTTTCCTACAACTCCCCAATATCCACTTTACCAACAGAAATGTTATTAATTCTGTATTTTAATAGACTTTAAAATTTTCTACTAATATTTCTATCTCTTTGTGTTCCGTCATAGGCTAAGCCACTGTTGCCTCTTGCCTGGAGAGTTGTACTGCCACCTGATAGTTCTTTCCAATTCTTTGTTCAGAGATTTGGTATTAAAAAAAACAAGTTTTATGAAAGTACACATATAATTGACATAAACCCAAGTAAACTTATGTAAAATATGCACTTTTATAAGTTTTAACTATGTCAATGATAATCAACATACAGAGGATGCCAAAAAATGTACTCATATTTTCAGAAAGGAAGAAACTGCATTCAAATTGTAATCTCAAGTCACATTTGACTTCTGCAATTACAAGAGATACAAGATACAATATACAAGATAACAAACCTTATCATATAGAGTATTATAATTTTAATATAGTTTTTTCCTTTCTTAAATTGAAGACATAATACTTTTCACAGTAGCATAAAAAAATGAAGCACCTTGAAATATACAAAATAAAGGATGTGAAGGATCTCTACAGAGAGAACTATGTAACATTCAGAAAAGAAATAGCAGAGGATGTTAACAAATAGAACATACCATGTTCATGGCTGGGAAGAATCAACACTGTTAAAATGTATATCATATGTAAAGTGATCTAAAGATTTAACTCAATCCTCATTAAAATACCAATGTCATACTTTAAAGAATTTGAAAAAAATCATCATTGTTTCATATGATACTAGGAAAAAACCCAAATACCAACACAACTCTATGAAATAAGCACAAATCTGGAGGCATCATGTTACCAGCCCTCAGGTTTTTATTATTATTATTATTATTATTTTTTAGCTGGGGTTGGGTTTGAACCTGTCACCTCCGGCATATGGGGCCAGTGCCCTATTCTTTTGAGCCATAGGCGCTGCCCCAGACCTCAGGTTATACTACAAGTCTGTAGTGATCAAAACAGCATGGTATGGTCTGCATTAAAGTAGAGGCATAGACCAGATGTTATGATTTCATTTTCATTTAGTTTAAAATACTTTTTTTTTTTGAGAGAGAGTTTCATTTTGTCACTCTTGGTAGAGTGCAGTGGTATCACAGCTTACAGCAACTTCCAGCTCTTGGGCTTAGGCGATTCTCTTGCCTCAGCCTCCCAAGTAGCTGGGACTACATGCACCCACCACAACACCTGGCTATTGTTTTGTTGCAGTTTGGCCGGAGTTGGGTTCTAACCCACCACCCTCAGTATATGGGGCCGGCCCCTACTCACTGAGCTGCAGGCGTTGCCCTCAGAATACTTTCTTATTTTTCTTTTATTTCTTTTTTCAATCCATGGTTCATTTAGGAATTTTTTATTGGTTCCTAGAAACCTCAAGACTTTCCTATTTCTTTCTGAATTAATTCCATTACTCTATATGATTTCATGCTTTCAAATTTATTAAGACTTATATTGTGGCCAGCGCTATGGTTTACATTTAATATGAAAACCTACATGGGTGGGTTTAAATCTGTTCTTTTGCTGTTTTTATTTGTCCCATGTAGTCTTTGTTCCCTTTCCTTGTTTTCTACCTTTATTTGGTTTAAATATTTTCATGACATCATTTGATTTCTTTTGTTGGTTTACTAGCTCTTAAGTCCATTATGTTTTTATGGATTAGTTGCTTTGAGATTATAAGATATAGCTTAATTTGTTACTATTTTCAAATTATGTTATACCATTTCAATTAGAAGAATCCTACAATAATATACTTTTCTTTCTCCCCTTGCCACTTGTGTTGATATATTCCTATGTTTTCCTTATGTACATATCATAAACTCAATAATACATTGTCATTTTTGTTTTAAAGAGAGTTAAATGAAAATCTATTTTGTTACATTTAATAATAATAAATATATTATTTTTACTGGTCTTCATTATTTTGTATAGATCTAGATTTCTACCTGAGGACATTTTCCTTTTGTTTGAAAGACTTTCCTTGACATTTATTATGGTGTAGGTCTGCTGTGATTAATGCTGTCATCTTTGGTATATTGATTGTGCTCCTATTTTTGAAAGATGTCTTTTGACTTGGCATTGTTTCCAACTAGTAGTTTTCCTGTCATTTTTATCTAAATATTTATACAATATATAATTTTTCTCCATTTTTGAGATTTGCCTATCATGGCTTTTCTACCATTGATTTCCATCCTTTGGTTGGGATCTTCCTTTTCTTTCTGTTTCTTTCTTTTTTTTTTTAGACAGAACTTCAAGCTGTCACCCTGGGTAAAGTACTGTGGCATCACAGCTCACAGCAACCTCCAGCTTCCGGGCTTAAGCAATTCTCTTGCCTCAGCCTCCCAAGCATCTGGGACCACAGGCACCCACCACAATGTTTCTTGCATTTCAGCTTTGTTACTTTCTTGGACTTAACTATTATTTTTTCCATATTTGGAGAAATTCGAGCCATTATTTCTTCAAATATTTTTCTGATGTCTCCCTCTAAGGACTCAAAGTATTAAATTAGTTGACTTCAAGTTTTGTCTGATGCTCTATTCTTTTTTTTAACAGTCTTTTTTCCTTCATTATTTCACTTCATATAAATTATATTGCTGTTATGTTCAAATTCACTAATTGTATCTCCTTTATTAGCTATTCTACCAATAATCCTATTTAGTGTAATTTTTAAATTTTGAAGTTTAACTCTTTATGTCTTCCATACTTACCTATTAAACACGCTCAGTCTTTCCTCTATCTTCTTGAATGTATAGAATATTGTTATGATAGCTCTTTTAATGTGTTGTGTATGAATTCCATCATCTATGCCATTTCTTGGCCTGTTTCTAATAATTGATTTTTCTTCTCATTTCTGTTTTCTGCTTTTGCGTTGTAATTTTGTTTGGATTCTATACATTTTGAGTTTTATTTTTTTGGTTGCTGGAAATTTTTGTTTTCCTAGAACTAGTTCTAGCCTTTGTTTTGGGATGCAGTTTATTACTTAGAAATAGTATGATTGGCCAGGCGTGGTGGCTCACACCTGTAATCCCATCACTTTGGAAGGCTGAGGAGGGAGAATTTCTTGAGCTCAGAAGTTCAAGAGTTGTCTGAGCAAGAGTGAGAAAAAACTCATGAAAAAAAAATTGAAAAACCCAGCTGGGTGCCATGGAAGCCAGTAATCCCAGCAGCTTCCGGAGGCTGAGGCAGTCTGAAGTTGCAGTGAGCTATGAGGCCATTGCACTTTCTCAGGGGCATAGGGTGGGACTCTGTCTCAACAACAACAACAAAAAAGAAAGAAATAATAGATCTCCTTGAGTTTTGCTTTTAAATATTATTAAATAGGACCAATAAACTTTCAGTCTATCGCTAATTTTGCCCCACTGCTAAGCGAGTACCCTTCTGAGTACTTTCTTGATTCTCTTGAGTTATGAAGTTTTCTGCTCTGACGGGTGAAAACAAAATTTTTCCAGCCCTGCATAATCTTTTGGAATTGTCCTATTTTCTTATCTTGGGTGGTTCTTTTCACAGTTTTAGGTAATTACTTCACATGCATGTGGTGATCTGTATTTAGCTGAAGACTTGAGAAGAACCATCTGTAGATCTCTGGAGCTTTCTCTTTAATGTACTCTCCTTTGTGGCATTCTGCCTGTGAACTTTATCCTCTGCAATCTCCCTGGACCCTGAGCTCTGTTTCCTCAACAAAGAAAGTCAGCTGGGCTCCAATTATGTTTCTCCTCCCTGTGCTATGGCTTGGATATTCTCTCCAGACAGTAAGCCAGGAGCAATTATAGACTTCTCATTTGTTTTCTCTTTCTCAGGGATCATTATCTTACTTCATTTGGTATCCCATGTCTACAAACTATTGTCTCACGTATTTTGGCCAACTTATAATTAGATGGGTAAATATGATCCTTCTTATTTGAGTTGTTCAGATTAAAATCCTGAAATTCTTCTTTGCCCAGGAGTCACATTGATGATATTTTCCAAGTCAAAAGCAAATCAAATCAATTTTATTATTGTACATAGAACCTTTAGATGATTTCTTTTTACTCTTTTAAAAAATAAGGCTATGCATATTCTGGCCCTTTTTGTACCTTTTAGCCTTTGGTCATAAGTTTTCCACTGATTCCATTCTAGCTTTGCTCTTCTTTTTCTCAAACATGCTTCATAATCTTACATTTGTAGTTATTATTTTATCTCCCTGCAATGTGTTTATGCTTTTCTTCAGATACGTAGGTATTTATTCTGTATCTTAGTTCATTCATCACATCCTCACTAGGGAGTTTCCTGAAACAAGACCTCCATCACTAGAACACACGTGTGATCTTGTAGCATCTGCAATTATCTTGTCTTTTTATTTACTTCTTTATTACCTATCATACTTTGAGAATATAAGCTCTAGCATCTCCCTACTACATACATAGGTGGCATACCTTAAATATTTGTTGATCCTCCAAGAGACTCCTAGAATTGATAAGTAAATTCAGCAAAGTCTTAGGTTATAAGATCAATACACACAAATCAGTAGCATTTCTATACACCAATAGCAGTCAAATGGAGGATCAAATCAAAGACTCAATACCATTCAGAATAGCTACAAAGAAAACAAAATACCTAGGAATATACCTAACCAAAGAAGAGAAAGATCTCTGAAAGATCTGAAGACACTGACAAAACAAAATACCTAGGAATATACCTAACCAAGGAAGAGAAAGATCTCTGAAAGATCTCAAAACACTGACAAA
>NW_003852465.1:1134944-1158164 GCF_000181295.1 Otolemur garnettii
AAAACAAAATACCTAGGAATATACCTAACCAAGGAAGAGAAAGATCTCTGAAAGATCTCAAAACACTGACAAAAGAAAGGAAATGATACAAACAAATGGAAAAACAGATCACACTCATGAATTTGTAGAATCAACATTGTTAAAATGTCCATACTACCCAAAGTTGTTTATGAGTCAGTGAAATCCCCATCAAAACACTGAAGTCACATTTCACAGATCTAGAAAAAATACTATTCTTTGTTTGGAAGCAGAAAAGAGCCCAAATAGTCAAAGCAATCTTAAGCAAAAAGAATAAATGTGGTGACATCACATAGCTAGACTTCAAATTACACTATAAGGCTTTAGTAACCAAAACAGCATGGTTTTGGTACAAAAATAGGGACATAAACCAATGGAACAGAACAGAGAACCCAGTTGTAAAACCATCTACCTACAGCCCACTGATCTTTGACGAAGAAGACAACAGTGTACACTGGGGAAAAGAAGCCCTGTTTGCTAAATAGTGCTAGAAAATTGGATAGCCACAGGCAGAAGAATGAAATAAGATCCCTATTTCTCACCATTCACAAAAATTAACTCAAAATGGATAAAAGACTTAAATGTAAGGCATGGAACTGTAAGAATTCTAGGGGAAAATGTAAGGAAAGCTCTTCTAGATGTTGGCGTAGGCAAAAAAGTTATGATTAAGACTCCAATGGCAATTACAGCAATAATAAAAATAAATGGATTTGATTAAATTAAGACTTCTGCACAGCAAAGGATATGATCAGCAGGCTAAATAGACAACCTACAGAAAAAGAGGAAACATTTGCACGCTATCTGGCCAATAAAGAACTAATATCCCCCAGAATCTATAGAGAACTCAAGCAAATCAGCAAGAAAAAAAATAAACAGTCTCTTTAAAAAGTGGGCAGAAGACATGAAGGAGGATAGACAAGTGGCTAACAAACATATGAAAAATGCTAAATATCACTAATCATCAGGAAAGTGTAAATTAAAACCACACCAAGATATCACTGTACCCCTGATAGAATGGCTGACTAAGATGTCCAAAAACAATAGATGCTGGCAAGGATGCAGAGTGAAAGGAATGCTTTCACATTGTTGGTTGGACTGTAAATAAGTACAACCTCTATGGAAAACAGTATGGAGATTTGTCAGAGAACTGAAAGCAGACCTACCATTTGATCAGCATTCCTACTACTGGATATCTACTGAAAGGGAAAAAAAAGTCATTTTATAAAAAATACACCTGAAGCACAATTCACAATTGTAAAGATGTGGATTCAACCCAAGTGCCTGTCAGTTCATGACTGGGTTAATGAAATGTGGTATATGTAGACTATATGCTATTCAGAAATAAATAAGGATGAACTAATGCTTTTATAGCAATTTGAATGGAACAGGAGGTCATTATCCTAAGTGAAGTATCTCAAAAGTGGAGATACCACATGTATTCTCTAATAAATTAGAATAACCAATGAAAATATATGTGCACAGAGGGAAGTCGTTGGAAATCAAGCAGGGTAGGGGGTTAGGAGCAGAGGGGTATACTGGGTATAATGAACGCTATTTGAGTGATGCACACTCTTAGTAGCCCCAACTCAAGCATTACAAAGGCTATCCATTTAACAAAAACATTTGTACCTTCTTAACATTTTGAAATAAAATGAAAAATTATTGAATACTCATAAAAGGCTTATTTTGATAATGTTTTGTCCCTATTTTAGTCCATAATTTTTTTTTTTTTTTGAGACAGAGCCTCAAGCTGTCCCCCCCGGGTAGAGTGCCATGGCATAGCTCACAACAACCTCCAACTCCTGGGCTCAAGCGAGTCTCCTGCCTCCGCCTTCCAAGTTGCTGAGACCACAGGCGCCCGCCACAATGCCTGGCTATTTTTTTTCGGTCGCAGCCGTCATTGTTGTTTGGCGGGCCCGGGCTGAATTCGAACCCACCACCTTAGGTGTATGTGGCTGGTGCCTTAGCCACTTGAGCCATAGGTGCTGAGCCAGTCCATAATTTTTGAATGAATTTTATATTAAATTATTATAGAATGGGTTGATTTGTTTTAATAAGACTTTAGTTTTTAGCATCATTTCTCTAATATTTTGACAAGTAATGATTTTTCCCAGTCTTCAGTCCGTAAATCAGCCACTTGTTTGATTTTTCTCAAGCAGAATCTCCTCTTTGTACATTTACTATGCTAGCACTTGTCAGTAGGGTAACACTTATCACTTTGTAATTGTTTCCTTTTCTTCCATACTATAAATTTCTTGTCAGCAGTAACTGTGGATTATACATTTCTCTATTATTCAAATCTTTTAATAAATAATTCTCCTGAGTCCGAAGTCTTAAAGTACTTTTTAAGAATGATGATTTACATTAATCGTGTGCTTTATAACTTATATAGGGCTTTTATATCTACTCTCCCATTTAGAGTAATAGAAATTTCTCTGGTGTTAATGGCGCATATTATTACATACTGTAGATTATGTCTTTTGGTATAGCAAAATAACATTATTTTGCCTAAAAAACTGATAAGATTCTTATTGCACAACATTATAGGATCATGAACATTTGTGGGTAAAAAAACATTAATGTATTTAATACCAAACCGAGCTCTTTTATCTCTCTGTCCCCAACAGATGGCTTAGTGCCTAAATACAGTTTAAGTGCTTACTAAATTTTGATGAATACTTTAAAAATTAAGATTGGAAATCAGAATCTTAGCAGTCTGTGTTTCTTCTCTGAATTTCTTCATTACCCTCAACCTCTGGAACAACCCAATCCCAAATAAATTTGTAGATAGTCACTCATAATGAAATTTTTAAAATCTTGATTTGTAACTATTTCCTATCATACCTTCAGTTTTGGTACATAAGTTGGACATCACCCAGAATCATCATTTCTGAATTAAAAGGGAACTTTTGAGTTACTCCTTTACCAAATTAGTTTTTATCTAATTCATCTTATCTCATGGCTTTATTTATTCTATTTATATACATATTCATATCTAAATTGCTTTTCTTTGGGACTTTATAGTTGTGCTTATGTCCATGTTAGGTTGAGAAATATCTGTCATAATGTTCTCATAACTATTTGATTTGATGCTCTAACACTGGGAATAAATTTTCTTTGCTCAGTCTGCAAAATATCTTTCTCTGGTTAAACAGAGCAGCAGTGACATTCAGTGGTTGTCTGGGTTATTTGCTAGACTTTATTACAGAAGATATAGGTTAGTCATATCTTGTTTTGTTAACATATCGGTAAATTGAACCATGCACTGATTTTTCATTTTCAAATAAAAACTTAGTATAGACTATTTTTATACTCAGTCCTTAGAAGAGGACATTAGACAAATTTCCATCCAAAGCAATATTATTTATTTAAATATAAAAACAGTCTAGGTAAATGTTAGCAGCTATTCAATATGTTCTCTAAAAATTTAACTTTAAAGTACATGTTTCTAAATGCAAACAATCTATACTTTTTTTGCTTAGTACATTTTTTTTATTTATCCCCAAGTCCAGGAAATAGGACTTTTCTTGCTAAAAGACCTGCCATAATTCTGGGTGAAGACTGTGGAAACATGGTGGACTTCATTGCTGGACACCAGTCAGTACAACATCTGTGGGAAGAAAGTGGAAAAGAGGTTTCAAATTTTCTTGATGATTTAAATCAGCCAACTCCTAGCTTTCTGTCAGAGAAGTGTGATTCTTTTGTTAGTCAAAATATGATCAATTTATTAAGCATAGATCAACAAAGGATAAAGAAAACGTTTGACGAGTGTGATTATGATAGTATGGGAGATGTTTGTGTAGCCACCGATAAATGCAGTAGAGACATTTTTACAGCTCCAGAGTTTACTTTTAGTAATTCAACTTTTAATAGCACAAGTTATCCAGGAAAACATCAGCTCAACAAAAACAATCAGAACGAGTACAACAGTAATGAAAGAAATGATCTTAGTACATCTTTCGAGAAGCATTATTACCCAACTAACTCTGAAGAAAAAGGTTAGTGTTATATGTGGAAAGTATAATAACTATTCTTTTTCTTTTTTTGTGTGTTCAGTGTTAGTATATGTATTTGTATATTATATATATATATATATATGTGCACACACACATATATATTTGCATATGTGTTTAGAAGAATCTGAAACCAAAAATTGGATGGCTTTTTATTGTATAACATTGTGGATCAGTGATTTCCTTCTGTGTGTGTCATGTTAATGTACTTTGATTTGAAAGGGGAAAATAGACTATACTAAATTTTTAACCCAACACATGATTTTTTTTTGAAGAAAAACTTGAAAATGAATACCAAGAGAAGATACTAAAGGAAAATATCCAGAATTATCCATTGAATTCTATGTAAGTTTTTAGGTAAATATGGGAAATACAAATCAAGATCTTGTATAATGCATATTTAAGGTTACAGTGACACCAAGTGAAGTAGATGGCTGCTGTCTGAGGGTGGGCATCCTGGTTCCAACGAAGCCTCAATTGTCATAATCATGGTAGAAACACCCTAGTTTGGGGTATGGGGCTCATATTTGCCAGCCTCCAAATACTTTATTGTTTTAACATTATTTGTGTTGATTAGATTTAAGGAAATTGACTTACATGTTTAAGAGACTCAACGTACCCACCAGAATGTCACTATATCATTGACCGTAAGAGATAAAAGGGTTACATGTATAGAAATGTCTACTGGCAAGAAAGCACATTTTCTTACTTTTCAGGTAGCTCTCCCTATGAATTTGCTTGCTCAGTTAGTGTAGAATCAGAACAGAGAGTAATAGAATTCCCTATTCTGTATGTTAGTTGTATACACAAGCATATCAGCAGTTGACATGTCAGTGTACATTCTAAGGATAGAGTGCAATTGCCCACATTTTCCTCTCAGAGACACTCCCTATTTTCTCAGTGTTCAAGATTATCATTTCATTAATGTGCTCAAAGACATTGAAAGAAAACAAAAAATTACCATTTCTTCCATCCCATCACTGGCATATTTTTTTCTGTATAAAAACAATTAGACTCCACCTGATTTTGTTTTGTCTTCTGGGTCTATGTTCTATATTTAAGGTGATTGTTAAACTCATTCATTAGGGTTTGATATTTATTCCTTAGAGTTTGTCTTACTGGTTCTCCTATATAATAGTCTGTATTTAGAGGTAATTAATGGAAACTTTATGGATTGCCTGAGCTCAGAAGTTCATGACCAGCCTGAGCAGAGTGAGACCCTGTCTCTAAAAAGATAGCCAGGTACTGTGGCAGGCCCTGTAACTCCTATAACCTTGAGAGGCTGAGGCAAGAGAATCAGTTGAGCCCAAGAGTTTGAGGTTCTTTATAACCCTTAGGAGTAACATCCCTTTGGAAGAATTGAACTCTAAGCAATCATGGGACTTTGGAGGTGGTGAGGTAAAGCACATTTGCACGTTATCTTTCCAATTAAATCAGTTTGTATTATCATATCATATTTTAATATTAGTATTTAGAATATACTTTGATTTAAGGTTTCTGCTGTGAGCTATGACACCACAGCATTCTACCGAAGGTGACAAAGTAAGACTCCATCTCAAAAACAAAATTAAAAAAACTTTATTTTAATTAGTAGCTTCTGAATAGTCGTAATTTTTTTGGTAGTAATAGTATTTTAGCCAAGTCTCTGTGATAGGAAATTATGAACTAGAATATATTTTTATTCAGGAAGTGATGTCTTACAGAAATATTAAAAATAATTATGATATTATAATGATTGTATAGATGCTATTTCTATGAGATTGGCACATACAGGTTAATTAAAATATAGACTCACAGCTTATTTTCTAAAATTAATAAATTAGGCTCTTTTGTTAAATCTCCAAAAATCCAAAACTTATGAATGAAAAACATCATGTTACACCTTGAGTTTTAAAATATACTTTATTAAAGTGATTTGAACATGGTTCCTAATCCTGGCTGCACATCCAGTTACTGAGGGGATGATTTCAAAACAGAATGTTTGACCTGCATGTAATGAGTAGGCTCCTTGGCAAGGAGCTTAGGAATTTTTATTTTTTAAGAAGCTTCCTATATAATTGTGATATGAAGCAAGTTTGGGAACCATAATGTAGAACAACAGTTTTCAGAGCAATACAGCAAATTTTAATGCTATCTTCTTTATAACCCTTAGGAGTAACATCCCTTTGGAAGAATTGAACTCTAAGCAATCGTGGGACTTTGGAGGTGGTGAGGTAAAGCACGTTTGCACGTTATCTTCCCAATTAAATCAGTTTGTGTTATCATATCATATTTTAATATTAGTATTTAGAATATACTTTGATTTAAGGCTTCTTTTATTTGTAAGTTTCTTTTTAGGTGAACACTTATTCTTTTATTTTCTTACTCTGGTGAAATTATGCTTAGATCTTGAGATTAAAAAAACCTTTCCAGAAACTATAATGTGCTTTATTTAAGAAAAACCAGTCTAGAGGACATTTTAAATACTTTCTATAAGTTTTATAAAATTTCTTTCAAGAGGAAAATGCTTTAGGTTTCAATTTGCTGCCAGTGAACATAATTATATATTCACCAGACTATATTTGAAAACCACATGGACATTGGTTATATAATGTTATGATCTCTCTTCATAATAAAGGTGTGCCAAGAAAGTTATGTACTTTATCTATAATCTGTGAGAGTCTGATCCTATAAAGCAGGAAAGACTGAAGTTTGGAAAGATTAAATAACTTGTTTAAAGCTCACGCTCTTGAGCAAAGATTTAAGCACCTGTCTTTCTGATTCAGTATTTTGGATTATACCATTTTCTCTTTGTTTTTTCAATAAATACGCATCTAGCACATATTATAAATTCATTTAATAGACTCTTATTAAATGTCTCCTATATGCTAGATGTCAGAGATAAAGTGGCAAAAAATAAAGTAATTGTTCTCAAGAAGATTACATTCTGTTGTAAGCTAGACTTTGCAGAGAGGAAAGGACATTGATCCTGTCTTTAAGAAACTTTCGTCTAGCAGCTAGTCACAAAACAGGAAAAATATAATGCATTTAAATAAATTGCTCCAACTGAAATTTGTACAAGGGGTAGTGGGAGATTAATTAAAAACACTTACTTATAAGTTTCACATGGAGTCAGGAGGAAAATATGCAGGTGATAACTCTTGAACACAATTATCAATTAATAAGTTTACCAAATAGATACACTGGGAAAAAGGAGCAACATAGATAGAAACTAACGTGAGAAAATATAGCTTGTTTTAGAAACTTTGCTTACTTGATTTCATTCTAGTTGTTATTGTTACCATTTACAGCATAAATTTAAAGGGGTACAGGAATGGAGGGGGTAATTCTGGACAATAAAAAAGGCCAGGTCATAAATGACCTTGAGCAATATATAGCGTTTAATTTCCTATCACCAAACAGGGGTTCACTAAAAAAATTTTAGTCAAAGAGTATGAGGACATTAGGGCATTAAAAAATCAACTCTTGTCAGCTGAGCATGAGGGCTCATGCCTGTAATCTTAGCACTCTCGGAGACCAAGGTGGGAGGATCCCTGGAGCTCAGGAATTCTAGATCAGCCTAAAAAAGAGTAAGACTCGTCTCTATAAAAATAGAAAAATTAGCTGGGCATTGTAGTGGGTGCCTGTAGTCCCAGCTACTCTGGAGGCTCAGGCAGGATGATCACTTGAACCCAGGACTTTGAGGTTACTGTGAGCTATAATGCCATAGTGCTTTACCCAGTGTGAGGACAGAGTGAGACTGTCTCAAAAAAAAAAAAAAAAAATTGACTCTGTCAACAGTGAAGAGAGATTTGATTAGTGAAAAATCTCAAGGCAAGTCAAGAAATAATGAGAATTTGGAGTTGCAGTAGCAGTAAGGATGAAGAGAAGAGAAGATTTAGATATAGATTTGATAGGATTTGGTGATTAGTTAAGGGAGAAGGAAGAAATTGATCAAGGAAGACCTGAATTTATGATTTGAATAAATGAGTAATTGATGAAATGATGTCAGAAAAGGGTAAATGTCCATGAAAATTCATGCACCCTCTCTTAGAATAGAGCTGCACTATGGAATGGCTTCCCAGCCAAGGAGCATGTTTCCTAATCATCCATGCACATGTGGTCATATGGCTAGATCTCACTAAGAGTTTGTTAGCAGAGGTGATGCGCATTGTTTTTAGGTCAGAGCTTATAAAAGTATGAATTCTTTTTTCTGTTATGTCTTTCTTCTGGGGTCTGGGTGGAAAAGAGGCCCTAAGTGATGGTGAAGCCACAAGATGGAAAGGACCAGGCCTCTGATTCATTCACTGTGTGCCTGCTTACTGGGATCATTCATTTTAGCCTATTACATGAGACAGAAATAATTGTACTTGAGCATTATCTATTTTATATTATACTTAAAAATACAATACCTACTGTGATTCAGAAGAGGACTAGATTTCTGGGAGATGATGAGCTAAGTAAAACCTACTGAGCATTTTCTGAAAAAGCTGTCAGTGTAAGAAGATGGATATAGTAGGCTTCTGTATTGACAGGGCTTGAGGTTAGAAGAGATTTTTAGTCTTATTTTGTAGGTGGTCATTGAATACATCCATGGATATGATTCACAAGAGAAATGGTATAGAATAAGTACAATAATTGACAGGCGCCTGAGAAGCCACATTTCAGGTTGGAGGGCATGCAGGAGAAGAGAATCCAGAAAGAGCCTGAGAATGAGCTACTGGAGAGGTTCGGGGAATACCAGGAGAATGTGTCATAGGAAAGAAGAAAGGAGAGACTTTCCAGGAGGGGAATGTAGTTAGTATTGTTGGATGCTGTCTAGTTACTCCTTTAAAGAACTCACTTTCCCAAATACGAATAATATAGAAGTACCTTCCTGAAAAGGGGATTATGAACAGGTTAAAAAACTTAAAAGCTAAAACAAGTGAACAAAACAAACCCAACCTCTTTGATGGGGAAAGAGTAGTGTTCCTAAGATCCTTTTGTAGAGGACGGAAGAGAATAGGAAAGAACAAGGTTTTGTAAGAAGAGTATGATGACTTCAATTTTAAAGTAATAGTATAGGAATAAAGATTAAATAATACTGTTAAAAATGGGAAGGTAATCACTAAAGAAGCGGAAACAAAAGGGAGAACTTCCAAATTCAAAGGCGTAGCGATGTCACATTAGGAAACCTGATCAAGGTGAAAAATGAAATGGGAGTTGTATATAGCGTATAAGAATGAAAGCTGCTTAGCAGTTAACATACTACATAATAAATATGAAGGGGTTGACTTTTCAAGATTCAAATAATACCAAATTGAGAAAGAAAGAAACCCTATATATTTTACCTTACACATATATAGAATATAATAACAAAGGTTGAAAATAAAAAGATAAATACATGTACATAAGAAAACTTATTAAAGTATTATAAAGGAAAATTACTATAAAATGGTGGTGTTGATAAGTGAATATTATGTATGCTTGGGAATTAAAATTTTGATTTTCTTCTAGAATCTGGTGGAAGGAGGAATATGTTCTTTAAAAGGCATGCCAACATCTACTAAGAAAATACGTCAGTATAACTGTATACGTGAGTTTTATTCTTTTTATAATACTGGCAATTAAATATAAATCAGTTAAATTTTAAATGTTATTTAGATTTTTGCCAGTAAGTATGTATTTCATAGAGTAGTAATGCAGTTGAATCTTTAAAATTACTTTTATATTTTAAAAAAATGTACTTGGTGAGTACATACAATATATGTTAAATAAATAACAACATTAATAAAACATAACTCTTGTACTCATTATGTAGCTTAAGAAATAATGTATAATATTTTTTAAGATATCCTCAATTGTATTTCCTATCCTGCCCTCTAGAGGTAACTGAATTTGTTTTTTGTCATACCACAGGCAGATGTTTCCTTTGCTTAAATTTGAACTTTTAACACATTGAAGCAAATGCTGTATAATTTTTTGCAGCTTGCTTTTCTTTATGTTATAGAACCCTATATTTTAGTTTAATGTTCTAGAACCCTATATTTTAGTTTAATGTTCATTCACTTTGACTCGCTTCCTTCTTCCCTCCTTCCCTCCGTCCCTCTCTCCCTCCCTCCTTTCTTTTTGTTTTTGTTTTTATTTTTACTGCTCTACAGCTTTCTATTGTACTCATATGAAAGACCACTATTTATGCTTCTTCTGGCAGTAGATATTTAGGCTTTTTGAATATTTTACTATGATAAACATGCTACTTTGGACATTCCTGACATTTCTCCCTGCACACATGTATGAAAAGTTCCTTTAGAATATATTTCTAGGAGTGGAATTGCTATTTCATATGATATGCACATCTTTACCTCTTCAAGATAAGGCAAAATTATTTTCTAAAGTAGTTTTGCCAATTGAAGCTAGCAAAAGGAAAGAATCTTAGTTGTTATATTTTTACCAAACTATGTCAGTTTTTATCATTGTTGGTAATCTGATATCTTCTAAGAGTTTCCTAATAAAACTTAAAGCTTTTCTTTTGGAATTAAGCAAGTTGACTTTAGCCAGTAAAAACTTTACTATCATAGCTCCTTGTAGCCTCAAACTCCTAGGCTCATGGGATCCTCCTGCCTCAGCCTCCCAAGTAGCTAGGACTACAGCCATGTCCCACCATACCCAAATGATTTTTGATTTTTTGTAGAGATGGTGCCTCTGAATGTTACCCAGGGTAGTCTTTTTTTTTTTTTTTTTTGAGACAGAGTCTCAAGCTATACTCTACTCACCCCTGGGTAGAGTGCCGTGGCATCACAGCAACCTCCAACTCCTAGGCTCAAGCGATTCTCTTGCCTCGGCCTCCCAAGTAGCTAGGACTACAGGTGCCCGCCACAACGCCCAGATATTTTTTGGTTGCAGCCATCATTGTTTCTGGCTGATCCGGGCTGGATTCAAACTAGGCAGCTCAGGTGTATATGGCTGGCGCCTTAACCACTTGAGCCACGGGTGCCAAGCCCCCAGGGTAGTCTTGAACTCCTGGTATCAAGTGATTCTTCTGTGCTAGGATTACAGGTGTGAGCCCCTATGTCAGGGCCTAGTAAAAATTTTTAAAAGTACAAAGGAGGGTACAGCTCTTCAAGACTGTACTGATTTCATCCAGTCTCACTATTCTTTAATCCATGTGTAGTTAGATGCCTTCGTAGACAAACTAAAATGCAGCTTCCTTTAATATTTAGGAATACTGACACATCCTTTTTCCTTTATTCCATATGCTGTTTTTTTATCTTATCTCTAAAATATGTTTATTCATAATTTAAAACTTTTATGCTCATGTTTTCTCTATAAATCTTCGCCAATTATCTCTCTCTCTAGAGCTCATCAGATTTAGCTCCCTACTACTTTTGTACCTTCCGTGACTCCCCACTGTCCTATCTTATAATTCTGAACACTTTGAGGGTTGTGACCATGTATCCCTAATAACTGTCACAGTGCCTTACATTAATTAGTGAATTTGTGTTGACTTGAACTGAGTTACATTTTTTTATCAGCATATTTTTTCCTGTATTGTTACAGGTGGTATTCATTGAATAGACATTTTTCTTCCCTACTGATAATTATGGGTTTACAGTGCCTAAGGATTAAATGAACCTTATGGAGTGTGGAGATGAGAAAGGAATGCCCTTAGATTATGTTATTTGTTAGAAATAATATCAGAGCTTCACTTTTCTGTGCTCTGCATTCCTCTGTCAGAGAGAACCTGCTTTGTGGGGGTATGAATTTCCTGTTAGAATCATGAAATAAAGGTATCGGAGTTCAGCTCAGTTCTCTCTGTCTCTCAACCTTGAAGGTAGGTTCTGTAACCTAGAGCATCAGTCCTGACCTGAGGCGTGACAAGGTCATGCTCCTGGGTTATTGTGTGTAGGAGGGCACGTGATTTGGTGTGTGTTGTTTCACATTCCGTGAACTTTGCTTTCCTTGACAGTAGGAACGCTTTGCTAAACCAGGGTGGAGGCCGTATTGAAGCTCCTGTTGCTCTTTAGTGTTTATGCATGTAGGGAGTCACCACCTACTTCCCAGGCCGTTTTAAACTCTACCTGTATTCACAAAATTACATTTTTAACATAAACAGGTATCATTTTGGATTCTTTGGATTTTTTTTCATATAGTTTTGATTGTGCAGTGAGGTTTTGCTTACTAGGTTAGCAAATGTCTGATGCCTTAGGACTTAATAAACTTGGTTTATTCCTCCTTCCTGCAGGCTGACACTCTAAATTATTTTTTCATAAAGAAGTGTTTCAGATATTGGAAAATCAATCCGCTTTTCTCTGTTTTTCTTTCTTCCCCTAAGTTATCCTTTATAAATATTTTATGGGTAGAATAAACCCAATACTCTGTCAAAAATGTAAGCATCCAAAATTTTACCTAATTTTGGCCCATTTTAATGTGCTGTGTGTTATGCTAGATAAACTTACTTCACCAGCAGATATCTTCTGCCTGCATATATTTTGTAGAGTATTAATAAATATCACTTTTCATAAATTTAACTTTTATTTTCAGGTCTTTGTTCTTCACAAAGTAGTCAGTCTACAAGTTACTCTCCAAGGACAACAGATAGTTACTTCAGTTCTAGTTCAGAGATGGTAAGTTATGCTTGTTTTACTTATTAATGTATATTAACGTGTGCTGTATTAATTTAGAGATCCGTATCTTAGAACCCTACATGCCTCACCTTTTTTGTTATATCCACAGTCCCCTTTATGATTTCTTTGATTAGCTCTGTCAATAAATCTGTGAAGTCATGTCTAATATCTGGACACAGTTTTCTCTAGCAGGAATTTATTGTCTTGGGGTTGATGGCTTTCATCACTTTAATGTAACAGCAGTTTTATCTCCAATACCGTAATCCTTTTAGACTTTCATGATAATCTTGTCTGTCGGGTTTCTCTTCCATATAGTATTGTTGACAATCCTTTCCATAAGGTTTTATGACCTCTTAATTTAGAGGCTGAATTAGAAATAGTGTGTTTGGGAGCAAGAAGACCACTTTGATGCCTTTGGGTTAAACTCATGGATTTTGGGTAGCCAGGAGCAGTGTCCAGTATCAAAAGTACTTTAAAAGGCAATCCCTTACTGGAGAGGTACTTCCTGACTTCAGCGACAAAGCATTGACGGAAGCAATCCAGAAAGGGGATTCTCGTGGTTTAAGGCTTCTCACTGTACAACCAAAGGACTGGTGGCTGGGGCTTATTTTTTTCCCTGGGAGGGGGCAGTGGTTAGGAGCTTTATATATAAGGGCTGTCCTTGTCATAAAACTAACTGCATTTATTCAAAACAATGGAGTTAGCCTATCCCTTTCTGCCTTAAATCCTGATACTTGCTTTTCTTCCTTAATAATAAATGTTCCTTTTTTTTCCCCATGGCATTCCCCCCTCCCCCAGAGTAGGGCACTCTCATTTGCATTAAAAACCTGTTCATGGAGATAGCTATCCTGAGTGATGTTCTTAATGGCATCTGGGAACTCATTCATCTACCGCCTTACTGCCTCTTGGTCAACAGAAGCTTCTCCTCCTGTTACCTTGACATTTTTTTTTTTTTTTTTTTGAGACAGAACCTCAGGCTATCCCCCTGGATAGAGTGCCATGGCTTCACTGCTCACAGCAACCTCCAACTCCTAGGCTCAAGCGAGTCTCCTGCCTCAGCCTCCTGAGTAGCTGGGACCACAGGTGCCCACCACAACGCCCGGCTATTTTTTGGTTGCAGCCATTATTGTTGTTTGGTGGACCCAGGCTGGATTCGAACCCGCCACCTTAGGTGTATGTGGCTGGCGCCTTAGCCGCTTGAGCCACAGGTGCCGAGCCTACCTTGATATTTTTAAAGCCAAACCCCTTTCTAAAATTATCAAACTATACTTTTCTGGCTTAAATTCTCCAGCTTTAGATCCTTCACTTTTCTTTTACTCTAAGTTGTCATATAGTAACCTCACGTTTTCTTGAATCATTTTAGAGTCTACAGGTATGCCTTTCTTTTTAATTTTTTTATTTTTTCTGATCATACATAATTTATTTTTTTATTGAGCAACAATAATAATGCAAAAAAGTAACACTCACATTGTCAAATAAGAGGGTATGCCTTTCTTAAAGCAGTCCTGCACCCACACGAAGGTGCGTTGTCAATACAAAATCACGTGTATTCTGCAGAAAGTGTAAGGTTTTCACACTTGCTGGCATAGCTGCAGTGATAGCTTCAAATTTTCCTTTTCTTTCTTATTTTTTTTTGGGAAAAAATAGCTTTTAATTACATATATATAAACCTATCCAAATGAGGTGTTGGATAGAAAAGAAAGAGATGTTCTCCTAGAGCATGTTCTTAACACTAGTTTACAGAGTTGTTAAATCATTTCACTTTTAAAGAAAACAGCAAATACTGTATCTCTAAAGAATCTTGCTTAAATTTACTTTTAAATGTGTATATATGTAAACACATCATAAATAGTTATAAACAAAGGTAAGAAATGTCATTTGTTAGCATGTTCTCCATGCTAGATTATAGTTACCTATTATTTGTTAAGCAGTTTCATTCTCTGAATGAATATAGCTCATAAAGCCCTTCTAAAGAAGTGTGCTTAGGTCCACTGTTTATTTTTTCTTTTCTTTTGATTGATTATATAATATCTATACATATTTATGAAGGGATAGATGTGATATTTTGTTTCAGGCATAGAATGTGTAACGGTCAAGTCAGGGGATTTAGGGTGTCCATCACCTTGAGTATTTGTAACTTCTGTGTGTTGGGAACATTTCACGTTCTGTCCACTAGCTGTTTGAAATATACAATACATGGATTTTAGCTATGGTCACCCTACTCTGCCATGGAACATTAGAAGGTCTTCCTTCTATCTATCTGCATGTTTGTACCCTACCCAGGAACCAAATTCTCTTCATCTTCATCCTCCCTATATCCTTCCCGTATCTGGCATCTATCACGCTACTTTCTATCTCTGTGAGATCAACTTTTTAAGCTCCCATGTGATAAACATGTGATATTTATCTTTCCATGAATGTTACTTAGGCTGAATCTATTTATTTTGAAATGGTGGATAGCCTTAGCTGCACATTTTAGTCTACAGTACATATCGAGCAGTTCAACTTTTTCTTACAGTGTCATGACTTTTTTCTGCTTCTTGGGAGCACTTCCTGTATCACTCGGCACTTCATATATGTCCCCTGGCTCATAGACATAAAAACTGTGACCAGTCACTCTTCAGTGCAATATGCAATTTACTGGAGAAATGAACTGCTCACCTGAAGATGATTATTGTCACGGCATTTTTAAGCAGATACAACACTTAAGCTCACTGCAGCACCAACAGGTGATGGCTCTGAAATTACTACAGTAGTGCAGTGTGTACTACAGTCTTATGCAGTTATGATTTGATACTCTATATTTGTGTGTTTACATTCCTGTCCATCATGAATGCTCCCATATTCACCATGTTCATGTACATAGGTTTTGATACAACAAAACTTATGATAAGTTTTGATAAATTTTAACTTTTTATAATAGGTTCATGTATATTTTATGACAGTAAATGATAAATTAGACTAGTATCTACATATATTTTATGCATTCATGACATACTCAACTTTTTCTTTTTTTTTTATATTCGTAACTACAAATATCAAATTTGTAGGCTTCAGTTCATTGGCAAATTTTTCAAATTGTTGCAGATTTCCAAAAAATTTTCCAATATATTTGTTGAAAAAATATTCACATATAAGTGGACCCAGGAAGTTCAAACCCACATTGTTCAAGGTTCAGCTGTATATGCACACATAATATATGTTATAAAAAATATAGTTACATATAAATTGAATTTATTTTAGAAAGTTCTTAAGAAGAACTCACAATAGTTGGAAGCATAAAGCAACTAAGAAAACATTCAAAAAGAAAGACTCTGGGCTTCTATGTATAAAACTGAAAAATGTAATTAAAAGACTAAAATCTGAGTAAGTGGAGTGACATGCTATATTCTGAGTGGAAAGGCTCCATTTCTGCCAAATCACATTTAAATGAAATTCTCCTCCATTCTCTCTTCCATCTTCATTCTGTCTTTTGTCTCTAATTTCCAATGCAAGCTGCTATTTCTAAGGACACCAGTGACTTCTCTGTTCCTAAATTCGTTATATACTTTTCAGTCTTTATCCATAAGGATTCCTAATATTGGTAGAAATGATTATTTTCTAACACATTTTTATCTCTTTGATTTGTTATAACACACTGTCTGGGTTTCCTTTATCCCTGTCAGTGGTACTTTATGCCTTTGCCCGCTCTACCCTTACCCCGTATAAATGTTAGGAAGATTAGGGTTTGACACAGGGCCCTCTTCTTATTATATACTCCAGTGACTTTTTATGCTATCTGATGATGACAGTTCCCAACTTTATGACTTTAGGCCTGATCCTTATTTAGATACCCAGTTTCCTATTGAACATGACTTATATATTTCATTAAAATCTCTGTCTCTTCATATCTCAAACTGAACACCCCCTGGTCTTCTCCCCAAATCAATTTTTCTGATGCTCCCCATATCAGTAGATACCTTTTCTATTCACTCGAGTGTTCATGTCAGAAACTAGCACGTAACTGTTATTTGTTTTGGTCTCATCTCCCTCCCTCAACCAATGAAGTGATTCATTCCATCACTTCAACCTCCACATTAAATTGCAGATTAACTACTTCTGTCAACCTATGGCCTCAGTGCCCTACTACAATCTTTTTTTTCTTGAACTATTATGCTTGTTTTTGAGAGACCTGTTTGTTTTCACGCTTGCCCCATTTTCTTCTCTGGTTAGCAACCATCATCTTTTGAAAACATAAATTGAATCATGTTATTCCCGTGTGTAAACTATTCAGAGGATTCTTATTTTACTTCAGCATCTAAACTCCTTACAGGGGCTACTTGCCCTGTGTGATGTGGACCCTGGCTAACATCACCAGTTCTTACTAGTATTCTCCAAACATACCGATATTTCACTTCCCTTAGCTTGTCAGCCTCTTTTCTGCTTCAGGGCTTTTAGACATTCTGTTTTGTCTACTGTACTCTCATTCATCCTGTAGGATTCAGCTTAAATATGTCTTTTGTTCAGAAGTCCTTCTTTGGCTCTCCTACCTAAATTAGGCACCTCAGTTATGCATCAGACTTGTTCTTCATAACACTTTTCTCAATTTGTAATTATATGTGCACTTGCATGATTATTTAACTAATGCCATTTCTACCCATTAGAATGTATGCCCCAAGAGGGTAGCAACCATTCTGTTACTTTGTAGATGCCAAATGAATATTTGTTGCTTGAATTAATAACTGCATTGAGCTTGTTTCTCTAACTGGGGCTCAGCCAATTTTAATGCTATTTCTTGCACTTATTTTTGCTATTTCAGTGCCAATAAGCTAAGGCCTATACCCCATTTTATTTTTTTAATGTTCACTTTGCATTTTTTGCTTAAATAATGAATACTCTTGTGTCAGTATTTTATCTAAGGAATATTTACTTTGGTTAGGTAATTAAAAGGTAAATTTTTACAAAGTTGACAATTTCAAGGTTAGAAAATTAAAATCTAGACCTATTAAAAGTTCTTAAAGTTTGACTTTTTAGGTAACAATTAAAATTTGTATTGCTATTTTACTTTTCTTTTGTCTGTTTGGTTTTCTGTTAGCTGATATTCTGCTTAAATTATGCTATCTCTCTAAGATATGTTATCTCTTTCATGGGATGAGACCCATAAAGAGTATGTAAGTAGATATTTTTTACTTAATGAATCAATGATGAATAAGTCAACAAGTTTATGCATTAGCTGTTCCCTTCAAGGATATTACAGCTACTCTCCTCTTTTTAAGGGGTTGAAGAGAGTGTTGCATTATCATTTCTTTTGTGTGAAAGGAGAGAGGGATGATTACAGGGAATGTTAAAAGACAAAATTCTCCTTCTTATTTTTAGCTCTTTTGCATTTTTAATACAAAGATTATTAATATTCTTTCTTTTTAAAATTTCATAATCTCTTGAGAAGTATGCTAGATTATTGTTTGAAGACTCTGATAGTATAGCTGCTTTGATTAGTAACCTGCCAAAGTTCTGTATTTAGAAATTTTCTATAATGTGAATCTTCAAAACGTTTGCTTTGAAGTGACTGAATGAATTTTTTTAAATGTAAGCATATTTATGTCAAAATTTTTAAATTTTCTTCAGGTATCTGAAGAAGAAGATCAAGTACCACAGAAAATGGAAGATTCAAATAGGATATTCATTGAAACCAGAGAAGCAACTAATAATTTTGATCTAGAAAGGATGGAAAAACTTTCAAAAGATAGAATTGTTAAAAACAATGCCAAAATGGATAAACGGGCCAAGAATTTTCCCCAGTTCTCAATGAAAAAAGATAGAGATCAGTCTTCACAGTCTCAGTGTGATTCAGCACACGCATTGCAGAGCAAAACCAATGAGCACATTCTGCAGGTTGCCAGCTGTGATGCGGGGGTACAAACAGAGAGCGCACCTGTAGTGGAAGAAAAATTAGATGCTGCTGTACAGTGTGATATAATTTCAAAATGTGCTTGTAGCAGTGATGTTTCTCTTTGCAATAAAGAAATGTGCAGTGAAAATATTAAGGCAGATACCACTGGGGGGCAGGAAATCCCCACAAACAACTAGTATTCAAAATCTCTGCCTAGAACGTCGTGTTTTATTTGATCTTAGAAAGCAGTAGAATGAGAAAATGTGCTAACTGTAATGTAAAAGTATTCAGAGTAGATGGTTTGTTTTACAAATTTGAATATTAATTATACATTTAATTTTTTATATAGCCATTTCTTTAGTAGCTTAAGTATATGTTCAGAATTTTAGAAAATAATACATTTATGAGTTTAGCATAATTCTTATGTGATTACTCTTTACATTATAATGACATACTGTTATTTATGGACAAAAATATGTCTAATTGCTTTCTTCTTTATTGAACTTATTTTAAAATTTAGTGAAGGTACATCTTCTAGCAAAAATGTTTTCTTCCAAGACTTCAAAGCAGAAAAGAACGCCAAATATGTTTTATGTCCTCATTTATAAGAGATTTTTTAGTTACTTATCTTTAATATTATATTCCCATTTTAAAATTCTAGCACTTTTAGATAAAATATATCTTCTATTTTGTGTGGATAACTTTTTAGTTGATATATATAGTCAAAGAAAAATGTTTTTCTCTTTAATATTAAAAGATGTTTTATGCCTTTTATAAAAGTATTGTTCGAAATTGGGAAAATGATTTATGTTACTAATATTACTGTTGCTAAAATACTGATAAATATCAGGATTTTGCCTTTCTAAAATATAGACTTTGTTTCTAAGACATTTATTTTGTGTCCAGATTCTATATGTTCATACTCCAAAATTGACACCTGTTTGGATAGAGTACAAAGTATGCAGCAGAAAGCATTTTGGTATCTAACAACTCAAACTAAACTTGTTAGAGATTTCCAGGCCTTTTAATAGAAGGATGATTCAGTATTGCATTTTTATATATAAACATATTGCTCAAAAATTTGGGTTACAGAGGTGATTTGAGGCATAGCAATTTAGAAACACCAACAACTAATGTTTCAATAGTAGCAATCTTCCTATTTTTAGCTGGGCTAAGTAAGTTATTTTTGCTTCCTCAGAGAGTAGAATGAGCCCCTGCGTAATATTCTTGAAGTATAATGATAAACTCAAGAAAAGGAATATAATTATATGAGGTATATATACTAATAGTCTTTCAAAAAGCTAAATTTTTATCCTGATATTAAATGAAAGGTATTCCATTACATATTGATTATCCTGAGCATTGTTTTGCTAAAATAGGGCATAGCAGTGAAGACTGACACATGGATAAGAAGGCTGTGCACTGATGATGTTAAAGTAAACATGAATTTGGGGTTGTTTTCAAGTATAAAACGGATTTTTTTCCAAATACGAATCAAAGTCTAGCAGTATTGAAAGCACATTAATTTCAGAAGTCCACACCTACTTCTATTTTTATCAATATCATAATTTAATAGTTAAGCTCAGAAAGATGAAGAATTTCAGGGCTTTTTAAATGCAGTAATCACACAGTGAAAGCAGGGTAAGGTGTAGTGCAGTAAAAACTCCAAAGTTGCCCCAACAGAGGCCCAGTTTCTGCCCTCGGCTTTGAGAGCTAATTTCTAGACCTTTGAAATGCCATGCCTGGTGAACGTCTTTATTTGCCTAGGAACTTTGGGCCATGTTAGCTAGTTAACAATGTGATTTGCAGTGGAGACTTTGAGTAAAGCAAAGACAGCTGAACTTCCTAAGGGGCCAGGTCCTAGATGAGCCATGTGGGCAGGCAGCCTTTACCACTGTGATGGAGCACCAGTAAAGGCTCTGGACACCACGTCTCAGGTGAGCTTCCCCAGTGGCAGTACTTTGTGTGAATTGTCACAATCATTGCCAGGAAGTGAGGCTTTCCATGAGTCCATGGGAGAAATGACTGGAAACTCTTTTGTTACTTTCCTGGACTCTGTCTCCTGTGTTTCCTCCCTTGGTTGCTTTTGTTCTGTCTCCTTTCCCTGTGGTAAACCATAACTGTGCGTATCCTCAGAGTCCTAGTGCCAGGTTATGAATGAGGTCAGTTCATTAGGTTTGTTCCTACATTTACCTGCCACCTGTAATAGCCTCCATCAGTGTAACTCCATCAGTGTAACCTCCATCAGTGTAACTCCAATGTCAGTCAGATGTTTGTTAACTCAGAGACTTACCATAATAGCCTCGGTTCATAAATGTGAGTTGTATATAAGTCACACATTCGGAACTTGGGAATTGCGCATATCAAATCTGAGGCTGGTCTTAGAACCCCCAAACTTGCAGTTGTTATCAAAGATAAGGGCAGTTTTGTGGCCATTCTTTAACTTCACAGTTGCTAACTCCCTAGGTGCTGACAAATATATTTGAAAGATGACAGATATATTTAGAAGAGAAAGTGAATATTGATTTATAAAATGAGACATCCCATATAATAGGTTTATCATGCTTCTCAAAATGAAATTGTGGTTTAGGTTTCTCTTGGTGAAACTGTTTTTTGAAAATAAACAAAAGGCAATCGAAATAGATACAGTTTTCATTCCATATTTGCAAGTGAAAGTTTATAAAACAAAGCAAATCCTAAGTTCTACCCAAATCAGGGGTCCTCAAACTTTTTAAACAGGAGGCCAGTTCACTGTCCCTCAGACCGTTGGAGGACTGGACTGCAGGGCCCAGGACAAGTTGGCTGCTAAGGCAGCGGCAGCATAAACACCCGGCGGGCTGGATTTGGCCCGCAGGCCGTAGTTTGAGGACGCCTGACCCAGATGAAACAAGGTAGAAACTTCAAGATTCAGCACACATTTGTTATGCATGTTAGCAGTTTAATTCAGGTTTTGGATTTGCTCCTGGTTCAATAATGGTGGTTCTGTGTGTATCTAGGAATTTATCTGTTTCTTCTAGGAATTTATACTGTTGGTCATAGTAGTCTCTAATGAACCTTTGGATTTCTGCAGTATCTACTGTACAGTATCCCTTTCAACGATGATTTATTTATGGGATCTTCTCTCTTTTTTTCTTAGTCTGGCTAAAGGTGTATTTTTGTTTATCTTTTCAAAAAACCAACTTTTACCTTTGTTGATCTTTTGTATTTTTAAATTTCAATTTCATTTAATTCTGCAGTGACCTTTAATATTTCCTCCAATTTTAGGTTTGGTTTGCTAGTGTTTTTCTAATTTTTTGAGATGTATCATTAGGTTGTTTATGTGAAGCTTTTCTACTTTTTTGAGGAGATAGGCACTTATTGCAATAAACTTACCTCTTATTACTGCTTTTGCTGAATTCCATGGGTTTTGGTATGCTGAATTTTTATTTATTTTGAGAAATGTTTTTGTTGTTGCTTAATTTTCTTTTTTCTATATCAAAGTATTATGGGGATACAAATATTGGTGGTTACATGGATCACTTCATAATGCTTGTGTCATGGTTATATGTGTGCCCCTCACCCAGATAGTGTGTTCATTGCACCCATCAGGTAGTTTTTGACCATCCCCTCTGCATGCCTCCCCCTCCTTGGTTTCTATTAAATTTTACTTCCTGTTTTAGAAATGTTTAAATTTCCTTTTAAATCTTGTCATGGACCCTCAGTCATTCAGGAGCTAAATGATATGTTTAATTTACATGTATTTGTATATTTTCCAGTGTTGTTCTTATTCTTGATTTCTAGTTTTATTCCATTATGGTCAGAGACAATACTTGGTATGATTTCAATTTTTTTTTATTTTTTTGAGACTTGTTTTGTGGCCCAGCATATGGTCTGTCCTTGAGAATTATCCATGCACTGAGTAAAAGAACATGTATTCTACAGCTATTAAATGAAACATTCTGTAATTACCTATTAGGTCCATTTGATTTAATAGTGCAGATTAAGTCCATTGTTTCATTGCAGACTTTCTGTCTGGATGATCTGTCCAATGCTAGAAGGGAAGTTGTGAGGTCTCCAGAGATTATTATATTAGGATGTATCTCTCTGCTTAGCTCTAATAATACCTGCTTTATATCCAGGTGCTCCAATGTTGGAGGCATATATATTTAGAGTTGTTATATACTCTTGCTGAATTGACCCCTTTGTCATTGTGTGATGACCTTCTTTATCTCTTTTTACAGTTTTTGTCTTGAATTCTATTTTAAGTTAGAACTGTAGCTACCCCTGCTCTTTTTTGGTTTCCATTTGCTTGGAATATCTTTTTCCATCCTTTATTTTCAGTCTATGTGTGTCTTTAGAAGTGAAGTATATTTCTTGCAGGCAACATATAGTTGAATTTTGTTTTCCTACCCATTAAGCCACCCTCTGTCTTTTGATCGGTGAGTTTAGTCTAGTCACAGTATTGTTTATTAATAGGTAAGGACTTCCTACTGCCATGTTGTTATCTGATTTCTGCTTGTTTTGTGGTTCTCTCTTCGTTTCTTCCTTCCTATTGATAGAGTCTGATGTATCCCCCAAATAGACCTGCCCCGCCCAGGCAGGGTCAGGTTCGTGACCCACCCAGGAAGGGTCAGACGCATGTTCCTCCCAGGAAATCAGAATGCTGCCAATTGCTGCCCTCCCTGACCCTTTAAGTTCCCATCCGCCATAACCCACGTGTGCAATTCCTTGCTTGATTTCACCCTACCTGCATCCAGGT
>NW_003852465.1:1159088-1159644 GCF_000181295.1 Otolemur garnettii
GCATCACAAAGCTCACAGCAAACTCCAACTCCTGAGCTTAGTGATTCTCTTGCCTCAGCTTCATGAGTAGCTGGGACTACAGGCGTCCACCACAATGCCTGGTTATTTTTTTGTTGTAGTTTGGCCTGGGCCAGGTTTGAACCCACTACTCTTGGTATGTGGGGTTGGTGCCCTGCCCACTGAGCCACAGGCACCACCTCTTGAAGGACATTTTTACAGAGTATAATGTTCCAGGGTTCAGGTTTCTGTCCTTCTGCATTTTGAATATGTTATGTGGCTCTCTCCTGGTCTGTAAGGTTTCCAGTGAGAAGTCTGCTGCCAGACATGCTGGAGCCCTTTTATGCATTAATGTTTTCTTTTGCTTGCTTCTCTGAGGACCTTTTCTTTATTTGTGACCTTTGGGAGCTTGATCGTTATATGCTTTGAGGTAGCCTTGTTTGGGTTCCATCTGCTATGTGTTCCAAGACCTTCTTGTACCTGAATATTGAAATCTTTCTCTAGGTGTAGAAAGTTATGTTATTATTACTTTGAATAAATTTTCTACCTCAGTCTCTTT
>NW_003852465.1:1160281-1163315 GCF_000181295.1 Otolemur garnettii
TTTTTTTTTTTTATTGAATGGTAACTATGTACATTAATGCACTTCTGGGGTACGGTGTGGGGTTTTCACACACAATCCGAAACACTTCCATCAAGCTCTAGATTTTCTACTTGATTTTTTTCATTATTATTTCAATCTCTTTGTTAAATTTCTCTGATGAGCTTCTTTAGACAGGTATTTTGAATTCTTTGCCTGAAAAGGTCACTTGTCTCTCTCTCCAGGATTGGTCACTGGTACCTTATTTATTTATTTGAGACAGAGTCTCACTCATAACAGTAGGTCAAGTTGCATGTTAGGTACAGGTGAAGAGAGAATTAATGAAGTGAAGTATATGTAAGAATAAATTATTCAAAATGCCAGAAGAGAAAAAGAAATAGACAGTATGAGAGTTGAACAATAAGCAAAACAGAGAAAAAAAGTTCTGCGTGTTTCATTGAAGTGCTAATAGTACAGGGGAGAAAGAATGGGATAAAATTACAATCGGGTAGAATGACTGGGGAATTTTCTAGAATTGATCAGCTATATTTATCTACAGATTCAAGAAGGCCAGCAGTTTCCAAGCAAGATTAAAAATATGAAGTTCATATTCTAGACTCAACATAATAAAATACAGAGCCTTCAAAGATAATGAAAGCAGTCAAGGGGAAAAGACTACCTTCCTAGAAGAAGGCAGATGTGATGTCAGATGACTTTTTAATAATGGAATAATGGAAACCAAAAGACAGTATAATAATATCTTCCAAATACAGATGGAAAGTAATTGTCATTCCAAAACTGTGTTGCTGGCTCTATAGCTATAGCAGTGTTGGAAATCACAAAACTAGTCACTAGCATTAAGGAAATACTTCTCTAGAATTTGGTGATATACACATGTAGTTAAGTTCTTTATATTATATATAAGTAGTGCTTTATTTTTGACTAGGGGAAAGATTATTTTTCCCATGTTTTGCTTTTCGTCCTGTATGTTGAAGTATTTTTTGATTTCTTATATTTAAGTCTTCTTCAAGACTTTGCACCACTTGAAATTGTTTATCCACCAGCAGTAATTTTATTTAGACCTCTGTTGGTCTACAATGTATATTCCTGTATGCCTTTTTCTCAGCAGATCTCACATTCTCTCATTTCTTTCAAAATGCTTTATTTTAAGCTTCTCTTTAAGCTTCTCTTAATGCTTTCCTTTTACATGTACTGCTTAACATTTTTGAATAAAGACACTTAGACATGTTTGGGATGTTCAGTGACTATATTTATGCATATTTATATAACATAATCATTATCCATAATGTTCACAAATGTGAAAACAGCAAAATGCACTTCATATGAAACTAATGCACACAGTGAACTGAGGTAGCTGGTAGATGCTTGAGGAGTGTGCATATGTTCATTTTGTGTATGTGTAGCTCACTTCTGGTGGGTTGTTTGTTCACCTAGTGTTTCCTGTGGACACAAATGCACGTCGATCAATATGAAACTTGCATTATGCTCAAATTGTTTCCCAATATGTCAGTTGTGGTAATAAATTTGCCTTTTCAAAACAAGTGTTCTAGTGAAATTTTATTTTTCCCTGTATGTAATGTCTTTTAACTTTCTTTTTTGGGGGAGGGGGAACTCTTGCCCTGGGTAGAGTGCTGCAGCATCAGGATAGCTCACAGCAACCTCAAACTCTTGGGCTTAAGAGATCCTCCTGCCTCAACCTCCCCAATAGCTAGGACTGCAGGTGCCACCATAACGCCTGCCTGGCTTGCTTTTCTATTTTTAGTACGCATGGGTCTTGCTCTTGCTCAGACTCTTCTCAATTTTCTATTTTTAAAAGAGATCATCTTGAACTCATGAGCTCACGGAATCTACCTGCCTCACACTTCCAGAATGCTAGGATTACAGGTGGGAGCCACCATGCCAGGCCTCTTTTAATTTTCTTAATGGTATCTTTTGAAGGGCAAAACATTTTAAGTTTCCATGAAACCTAATTTATCTTTTTAAAAAATATATTGATTTTGGTCCCCCTATTTCTCTCTTGGTTTTTTTTTTTTTCTTTTTTTCCATCTAGAAGTTTTGTATTTTTAGTTTTTACATTTAGGTTTGTGATTCATTTATAGCTAATATTGTGTGTATGTGTATAATGTAAGATTTTACAGCTTCTGTTTGTTTTGTTTTTGCATATAGATATCCAATTGTCTCAGAGCCACTTGTTAGAAAGACTTCTCATTCCTCATTAAATTAAATTTGTACTTTTATCCAAAATTGATTGACCATAGTTGTGTGTGTTTGAACTCTTTATTGTGTTCTATTGATCTCTGTGTCTGTTCTTATGCCAATATTATGCTATTTTGGTTATCTTTATAGCAAGTTTTAAAATCATGATATCACACAGTGTTACTAACTGTTCTATTGCAAAATGGTTTTGGCTAGCCTACATTGTTTACATTGCTAAGTACACACTTTGGCTTCACCTAGTCAATTTCTACCAAAGCAAAACAAATAGTGGTTGGATTTTGGTAGGGATGGTATTGAATCTTTATCAGTTTGAAAGAGAATTGACAACTCAATAATACTAGTTACGGTCAGAAAATATATCTATGTATTTGGATTAACTTTAATTTCTTACAGAAATCTTTAGTTACATTGAATTTTGAGAGGTTTCTTAACCAAGAATAGATAACTGGAACATACTTTGGTACCTGGAAGTGAGGTGCTGCTATAACAAAAACCTAAAATATATGGCTTTGAGGCTGAGTGGTTGGGTGAAATAGAAGGATCTTGAGAATATTATTAGTTAAAGTCTAAGGTCCTTGAAGAGACTCTTGGTAACCATATAAGCCCATGAAGGAAGAGTTGAAAGAAAATTGAGGATAATGTTAATCAAAAGTGGGAAGCAAAGGAATAAAAAGTAGGAGCAAAAACTTAAGCAACACTATTACCTCTACTAATGTGGAAAATAGAACTAGAAAATCATGGAAATTTCCAAGGAAAAGATTGACAATGCCACCTGGCTTCTAGCAGTCCATAGTTAAATGCCAGATGAGAGCAGTAAGCA
>NW_003852465.1:1163837-1165651 GCF_000181295.1 Otolemur garnettii
GAAAGAACTTTTATATATAAAGGAGACAGGATATTCTGGGATCAAAATAGAACTTCCTCATTCTCTTCCCTTCAGATGAAAAATGATGCTAAAATTAAAAAAAGACTTAGATAACAATCAAAACCAAGACACTGTCAGGAAAATTAGCAATAAAGATCATATCAAGAGTATTTTCATACAACTCTGCAAATATTTGTGGTAGTATCTTGAACAGATAAATATCTCTAAGGACCTGAAAGGAAATGCATTATAAGATTGTCCCTGCTAATAATAGGGCTTTTAAGAATGTCAAGGGTGCTTTCCTATAGCAACCTTACAGGAAATCAAAGTTAGAGAGGAGCTTCATGAATTTCATAGTATAGCTTTTGTCTAATGGAGTGAACCCCCAGGATGATACATAGGAGACTCACAAAGTTTTAAGAGAAGCGTACTTTTAGAAATACTTGCCATCTTGGATTAAAAAGGATAGACACAATATAACATGAAGTAAGGGCTTTGGACTTCTGAAGTACTACTGGCATGAAGTGGGGTGAGAATAGTTACACTTCATGAGCATCCGAAGAGTCTGATCTACACGTAGATGACATACTGGATTTTGAACCTATCCTGATGGTGTAATAGCTAAGACTTTTGCAGAGGTAGAGTTGCCCAAGACAGCAGAGTGGATTTTGCATATATAAAAGGTATATTAAAATTTGTGACTGAAGGGTATAGCCATAATTCCTTTGATACTTCTTCCACAGAAGGTGGAATCTAATTGCCCTTCCCTTGTTATAGGTGAGCCTTAGTGATTTGCTTCTAATATGAAGAATGAGGCAGAAATTGTGTTGCCTGACTTTCAAGGCTATGTCATAAAAGATGATAGATTTTTCCAGCTGGCATTCTTTCTGTCTTTTTCAGGACACATGTCTTAGGTGGGTGTTCTGAGCTGCCATTTAAGAAGCCTGGCTATCCTAAAGCCTCTGTGCTGAAGAATCTATGTAGAGAGACCACAGAGAGTGCAATGGTAAGATGCCTCAGAAGCCCTGGCTTTCTAAGCCTTGGGGTCTCTTTAGCATAGTAACCCGATAGGTCTTTTCAACCTAGGAACCAGATATTATATATATATATAAGTGAATGAACCAGCACCCCAGCAGCCCCAGCCAACAATAAAAAGAAATGAGGTAACCCTGGCTAGGCCTGCTCACATTTATGATAAAAAACATGTTTTAAGCAACTAAAGCTTTAAGGTAGTTTGCTATACAGCATTAGATAACTGGAAGTTATCTTTCACATGTTTTCTTATTCTTACTGCTACATTTACTATTGAGAGCCAGAACATGTTTTGTATGATTTTTTGGTTTTTAATATATACAGTCCCAAATGGCAACTTTTTACACAGTGGGCACTCAATAAGAATTCCAGTTGGTAGTATTAAATGGGTTGGAATCCACCCCAGAATATGTTCATCTGGCTTTTTTAAAGGGACTCCATTCTAGCAATATAGTTGGATCACTTTATAACTCCCCTTGAAATTTCTTCTTCTTCTTTTTTTTTAACCTTAGGTTATCTTCTGCCTTTGGCTCTAGTTCATAGTCTAGTACCTTGCATTTCACATCATCTTGACTTTTACTCCTTAACCTAACTTTTGCCTCATGGCCTAATGATGATAAAATATATGTAAAGTAAAATAGTAAATATGATGATAAAGTATATGTAAAGTAAAATTTTTGCCTCATGGCCTAATGATGATATGATGTAAAAATATGTAAACTTATCAAAATGTAAGTTTGATAAGTTCAAGAGCCACTCTATCTCCTGGAACAGTGCCTAAT
>NW_003852465.1:1165839-1168977 GCF_000181295.1 Otolemur garnettii
TTGACTTCACCTGCACCATGTATTTCATTCGCTCTTTAGCCATTGCTGCTCCTGAACTTATGCCTTGGTTGCTCCTGCATTCTATGATGTGGTTTGTGTGTAGGGGTCTATAGAGAGAATATACCACTAAAACGTGAGTAGCTATGCAGACAGAAATCTGAACTAAGAGGTCCTATTTCAGTAACACAGAGAATAGCATGTCTTGATGAAAAATTTATGAAATCTAGCATGTACTAGAGCCATCGGACTGTTTCCATGCTTTAAAAAAGTTGGGACCTGTAAGCATGAGTGGAAAAGACCTGTGGTAACTCTTTTCTAATGTTAAATTTCAGACTCTTAGAATTAGGCATTTTAAGTATTGCTGATAATATCACTCAATGTTTTTGTTTGCTAAGGTGAAATCACTTGCTCGTATTGAGTGTTTTTTTCTGTTGCATGTTGGCAGGAGTGTTAACTCTGTTGGCCATTTGTTCTTCAGCTTTTTGTGTCACTGAACAAGTTGTATGTGAAGAATATTTGCCACCTGTGTTCTTTTAAGTATTTTCATTGTTATATATGAGTTAGGAAATGAATGCAGAAATTATCAAGGTCAGTTGGAAACATTTGAAAAGTCAAAGTGCAGTGAGTATAAAGTATCCTTTTTCTGTTATAACCTAAATACACGGACACTTTATTATGTTTGGCGTCAGTCGATTCTAATCTGTCTTTAATAAATTTTTTTTTTAAAAAAGACGTTTCACTCTGTCACCCAGGCTGGAGTGTGGTAGCAAGATCGTTGCTTATTGCACTTTCCAACTGTCTTGGTCTCAAGTGATCTGTCTACATCAGCCCCCTGAGTAATAGGAACTACAGATGAGAGCCATTACACCTGGCTGGTTTTTCATTTTCCTTTTTTATTTTTTTATTTTTTTGCTAGAGATAGGTTTTTGTTATATTTATTACCTAGGCTGGTCTCAAACTCTTGGCCTCAAGCAGTCTTTCTACCATAGCATCCCAAGTGCTGGGATTACCGGCATAAGCCACTGCAGCCCGCCTGTCTGTAATGGTTAATAATGGGAATCTCATTTTAGATAAAATCAATCGTAGAGTCATTATTTCCTTGAGCTATTTTTACTGAAAATAATTTCATGTGATGTTATATTATAGAAAGTGATCCTCCAAAAATTACTAAGTGGCATTTTAAAAATTGTTTCATAATGGCTCTGAGTAACGATTTCTTTGTTCAATACATATGAAAGTGTAATATTTCAGTATGTATTTTCTTTAAATTTTAGAATATTATGGGGCTACCAGCATTCCACTGAGGGCCTGCTGAAACTGCCTCTCAGCGGCAGTCAGGTGGGTACCTGCTGTGCTCCAGGGTCACAGCCTCCCAGCCTGGACTGGGGTGGAGCCAGAAGCACAGCCTTTGGGCAAAGCCACTGAGTGAGAATGGGGGGACTATATAAAAGGCAGACTATTCTGACCTGGAGAGCAGGGTCAGGACTAGACAGGTGGTGCCTGGTCAGGCATGCAGAGGGCACAGCTCTCCATGCCTATCCCAGGACCAACCAGAGCCATCTCCCAAGGCCTCTCAGGTCAGCCTTCTGTGCCCTGTTGTAGGTACCTCCAAGCCAGAACTGGGGTGAGCTGGGAGCAAAGGCAACTCCAAGCCAGAACTGGGGTGAGCTGGGAGCAAAGGCTTTATGCAGAGCCCCTGAGCCCGAGGCAGGCTGTGTAGATGGCAGCCAAACCCACCTGGTGGGTTGTCAGCACCCAGTAGGCAGGAGTTCGCTGGTGTCTGGAGGGTGGATGAGGCTGAGCAGGCAGCTGGCTGCTTCTCTGGCATAGGCATCCCACGGTAGCCAGGTTAGGCGTGTAGAGGTCATCGCTCTCCAGGCCTCACCCAGAGCCCACCAAAGTGGTTGCCCTTCAGGTTGAAGCCTGCTGCGCTCCAGTCAGTCCTTCTGCCCAGGGTCTACAGCACTCCAGGGGTGAAGCACCTGGCTCCAAATTCCAGGGATCAGTTTGGGAAGCCACAAGTCAGGCCACTCCCTTCCCTACCCAGTGCAGACTCGGCACAGTGCACCCAAAGTCCAGGATGGCTTTAGTTGTGTTCCAGTGCCCACGGCACCTGTTGTCCAGCACAGTGGCTCTGCACAGTCTTCAGGCAGACCCTGAGGGGTCTGGTAGGAGATCCGTGTGCCATCCTCCCAGGGCAAGTGTGGGCTCCCACGCTCCAGTCTCCTGTTACTCCTCTTGTGTTCTCTGAGCTTGTTCTGTGTATCACCCTGTCACCGTGTTGTCCTACACCAAGTGTCCCATGTTGCTTCTCTGTGGTTTCACAATGCTGCTTCAGAGATGAGTGATCCCTATAGGGGTCGCTGCCTACCGCTTTTACTTCTTTCCTTGGAATCAGCGTACTGGGAAGCTGCCTCTAATCTGCCATTTTCCAAAAATTCATCAGTAGATATCTCTAGGAGTCTTCTGAATTCAACACCGGATTTACTGTGTATTTTCAAATATCATTGAAACATATTGAGTAAATTTGCAAATTGGGGTATAAAAAAGTCATCAAGTGGATATATTTCTGTTTCAATCTTATTTTTATAACATGAAATAATAAAGATTATTGTATAAACTTTTTTCTGTAGTAAAATAGCTGATGAAATCATGGTATTGAATTGACACCCAGAGCTGCTATTTTGTTTACAACCAACTGTAGGATTGAGGCAGGGTGCTACTGCACATTGTCTGTAATATTTTATTTATTACAGACAGTTCTGTTTATCTTTTTTTTTTTTCTTCCCCTGTGCATTGTAGTGAGGTCAAAGTTTACAGCCAGTTCCAGTAAACATTTCCAGACAGCTATTTCTTTGAGGGAGATTTGCCAACTGCTATTAAATGACAGATTTCAAATGTCATGGGGATAGCTATCTGTAGTTTTGAACATGTCGGTTGAACATACTTAAAAAATCCTGCAGACTGAAAAAGGTATAAGAACTACTTGCCAGAATTCTCAATCTATAGGTTCTCCTTTTGTACTTAACAATTATGAGGGCCTTCTAGGTACAAGTTCCTAGAGGTCATGGGAGATACAAATTAATTGAGACAGCCCTTGGGGCCAGGTGCAGTGGCTCATGCCTGTAATCTTAGCAT
>NW_003852465.1:1168997-1175004 GCF_000181295.1 Otolemur garnettii
CTTCCCAGGTTTAAAATACATTTTTCTTGTGGGATCAGAAGGTTCAGTTGTCATGTTAGGAATGATGAATCATCTCCATAGAAAACCCACTGCAACCTGTATCAGTTTCTGGAGCATGAGAGCCTGAGCTGGAGTCACCAATTTAGGGTCTGGATACATATATATCTTTCATCTCCTTGTTTAAGTTTATTTCTAGCTATTTTGTTCTTTTTGGTACTATTATAAATGTGATTGTTTGGATTTCATTTCTAATCCATATATCCAGTGTATAGAGGTGTCTTTGTCTGTTCTGGGATGCTATAACAACATACCAGCTACTGGCTAATTTAAAAGTAATAGAACTTTTTCACAGTTCTGCAGGCTGGTAAGTCCAAGATTAAGATGCTGGCAGATTCAGTGTCTGCTTCAAAGATGGCATCCATTGCTATGTCTTCTGGAGGGGACTAACAAACACATCACAGAGGGGGGAAAGGGAAAAAGGGACTTGGACATTCTCTTCAACCTCTTATAAGAGCATTAATCCTATTCATGATGGTATAGTGGTCGTGACTTAATCACTTCCCCAAAGGCCCCACCTCTTAATACTATCATGTTGGGTATTATTTTTCAACATATGAATTCGGGAAGGACAAATATATGCACACTGTATCAAATGGTCAATCTAATATTTTGACTGATAAAATTACAGAAAGTATCACTTTCTTTTCTTTTTTTTAACCTTTGGAGGATCTTTATTTTATTTTTTATTAAATCATAGCTATGTACATTAATACTATCATGGGGTACAGTGTACCGTTTCTATATACAATTTGAAATACTTTCATCCAACTGGTTAACATACCCTTCATGTCATTTTCTTAGTTATTTTGTTAAGACATTTATATTCTACATTTAGAGAGATTCACATGTACCCTTATAGGATGAACCAAAGGCATGATCCCACCCAAAGTATCACTTGCATGTAATATTTTAGCTTGGGTACTTATTATATGTAGTATACTAAATCACAGTGGTGTTCATGAAATTGTTTTGTTCTCTGAGATAAAAACTTTAAATTATCTATATTGCCTTCTTTGTTTGCCAGGCTATTTCTTATTATAACAATCCTGATGATCTTTTTTTCCATTTAGGCTACATCAGAGAAGGGTTCCTGGCTGTGCAGCATTCCTTAGATAAAGCCATTATGATATATCATAATGGCAGAGCTGCAGAAAGGATGTTTGATAATGTCATCATTTTGGCACAGAGATTTCCATACCCTGCTCATTATCAAGATAAATATTTAATGTTATTTTTAGTTATATTCCCTTGGTTAGCTGTATTTATATTTTCTCTAAGTGAACTTCCTCTCATCAGGAATATCACATCAGAAAAACAAAAGAAATTAAAGGTAACTTTGTTTCCTTTGTAACATTTTGAGCCTGTGGGACATATTTGTGTGGAAGGTGGATTGTTTCTACACATTTGGCACTGGCGAGTGGTTACCTTGTAGTAGCAATGTATAAACATGGACTGGCTAGGGTGTGCACTATGTCATTTATCAATTTTCTGCTGTTCTCTTATATCTAAGTTATTGATTTGGGTTGTAGTTTATTAACTAAGTGACTATTTGACAAGAATGCTGTGGAGAGAGGACAAATATTAAATGCCCCTAATCTTCTTAGGAATACAATGGACAACTAAGAAATAATCACATGAACTCTTAAATTAGATATATTTAAGCTATAATTCAATTGCAATATTCTAGATTCTTTGCCAAATTTTATTTCTTCAAATCTAATTTGAGATAGCTTTCACTATGCAGTCAAATCAGTAATACTTTGTAAAGAACAGTGGCTCTAAAGTCAGAGAGAAAGCCATTAATTCATCTGTGTAACTATTTATTAATTACCTACTTTGTTCCAGGGATTCTGATAGTGCTTAGTTTTTATTCCAGCTTTATCAATTATTAACTCTTTGATCATAGACAGTTTTGAAGATATGAGTTGAAGATAATAATGGCTGATTTTTACTGTTACATGAGAAATTATCTTCAAAATTATCAACAAATGGTAAAGAGAAGACAAAACTTCTACTCACACATTTTTAAAGCTTTGACATAATAGTAAAGTGAGTTAATTTATAATAGATAAGTCCCCCCAAGGGAGTGGAAAAGTTATTCTTGAAGTACAGAGAGTGGTTGATACTTGTTCTGAGCAATACAGGATAATAGGCATTCACCAGGTAGATAACACTGGGGAGTATGCCTTATTCCTATCAGTGTTGCCTTCAGAAAAATAGCTCTGAAAAGGGATGTGGAAGATGGCATATATCAAGGACTAATAGACTTCTTTTGGAAAGTAAAAGATAGTTAATGTTTTAGGCATCGTGGGCCACATATGTATCTGTTACATTTTTTTCTGTTTTTTTTTTTAACCATTTAAAAATGTAAAAACTGTTCTTAGCTTTTAGGACACACAAAGGTAATCTGTTGAGGGGTGGGGGATTTGGCCCATAGGCCATAGTTGGTTGACAAAATTTGACATTGAAGGTGAGGAACACTTATGCCTAATAATCAGACCAGAAGAAAAGCAGGGAAGGCTTGAGGTAATGTGGTTTAGTATATGGGGATATAGAGAGAAAAGTTCCAGAAATATTTGGGAGATAGAAATCAGTAGAACTGAATATATACATAATTAACTTCAAATCATGGAATTTTGCACACATTTTTTGATGTATTATTAAGGTTTTTGAGGGGATATTATCTAATTATGTTGGAGTTGAGTAAATATGCTGTTTCCTGAAGGGACAGTGTGCTTGAGTTTAATGAAGACAGACTAAGATTGGTGCTCCTCCCAGGTTTTCTGGTTATGCAGATGAAATTATCATCCTCTAGATCACCCAGGCATAAAACCTGGAGATATTGACCTTATCAGTAGTATGGTATTTAAGAGTTCTACTGTTTCCTGCTTTCATTTTTCAGGTAAGTTTTAAGGTTTTTCTGTGCCTCATTTGTAAAAAACAGATTAAAAATACTTCCAGAACATAGAGTTAGCATAAGGATGAAAATGATAGTACTTGATAGTATATTAGGTATAGCTATCTGCATTAGTTATCTCTCTTATTCCCTTGTCTTTTTTGTCCAGTATATGTGAACTAATTAAGATCCTGCTTCTTTATAGTCTCAGATATTTCATCTGATTCTTTTCTTCCATTTGTGGTAATGCCATTTTCTAATTCAAACTCTTAGTTTTTCACCATCCAGCTATTTCAGTAGCCTTCTCACTGGTTTTCATAACTACTATATCTCCATTAAATTATATTAAACCTTTTTTCTCCAGATATAAAATTATTTACTTTAAAACTTTTTTATTGTTTGGTAATCATTGAGGGGACAAAGAATTAAGTCGCACTAATTGCATTTGTTAGATAAAGTCCCTTTTATAATTGTGTCCTGCCCCTAAGAGGCCATACACCATGACCCTCTCACCCCCACTCCCTGCTCTCCTCTCCCCATCCCTTATTCCTCTACCCCACCCTTTGTATTACCTCATCTACTGCCTTCATATTACAATTGAGTACATTCCAAGACCTACTTAATACCATTGTTATGTGTACATTCTTTTTTTTAGATTTTTTTTTTTTTGAGACAGAGTCTCACTCTGTTGTCCCAGGTTAGAATGCTGTGGCATCATAGCGCACAGCAACCTCAAACTCCTGGGCTCAAGCAATCCTCTTGGCAATGTCAGGAACCAGCCAGGACAACTGCTAGGGGTTCCCTTCCAGTGGCTTGGTGGGGCAAGAGGACATAGAAGAATGAAAAACAAGACACAAGAGATGCAAAAGAGAAAATTTAGGGGTAGCAGGGGTCAGGAGACTGCAAGCCCTTCTTCATGAGGCTTTCAGCATGCAGCCTCGATTTCCAGGCTAGCTCCGTTTTTATTTCATACACCAGGGTTTCAATCATAAATCTCATGAGGGCAAGGCAAACAATCCCATCATGGGATATACTTGTTATTATTATTGACTTAAGGTATTTATGATTTTAACACAGATTATGGAACAGTGAAAACAGTCCAGAAGCAGGATGTCAGAGAAAAACACCAATTAGGCCACACACACAAATCACAAAAGTGATCGTTAACACTCAGAAAGCCTCATATCCAGATGGACAGACTCCTCTGGCCATACCAAAGGGACAGAAGAAAAGAGATAGTTTATATCTTTAGCTGGTTGGGAGCAATTCTTGCTTGCTATGTTCAACAAAGTTTAAACATTCTACCTTCTGAACTCCCCCAGATCACTCTCCCAGAGTGAACAGCTTCACCCAAGCAGATCTCTGCAGCTGGCGGCAGCAGCACCCTCCACCCCTGTAGGGAGGGGAGTTGCAGCAAGACAGCTTTCAGAGTTTATAAGGGGCAGGCCTTCAACAGTGCTTTGCACTGAAATTAGGGCTTTCCCCAATCATTCTTCTCCTGTTTCTGTTTTTCTTTGTCTATTCCTAATTCAATTCCTAATATACTTACAACTAATTAAATACTGTCTTCAAGCTTATAAAATCATTATTACTAATAATGCAAGTACATCAAATATGCTCTTCCCTTAAGTCCTCTCACACACGCTCTCACCCATCAGGCTCCTAAGTAGCTGGGACTACGGGTACTCCTCCCAGTTTTTCTATTTTTAGGGTCCTGCTTTCTCAAGTTGGTCTCAAACTCCTGAGATCAGGCAATCCATTGACGTCAGCCTCCCCAAATGCTAAGATTACAGGCATGAGCCACTGAGCTCAGCCATTTTGGAAATATTTTTAGCAAACCAATTTTCTTTGCTATGGTGAGTTCCTATGGCAAAGATGGAGTTAGGATTTAGAATATGAATGGACTATATTGCTTTCAGAAAAAAGTTGTATCAAGTTAATAGGGAATAGGTGTCCATTTTCATTAAAACAAAGTATTAAACATATTTAGTGAGGTTTTTGTTATGTTTTGATTTGGGGGGACAACTTTTCTAGGTGTAAGTGCACATTAAAATTTTATCCAGTTGCCTCTTGGGATCACTTACAGAGCTATTTCTAATTTGATCAGAAATACAAATGGATTAGAGAGAATCAGTGAGACTGCTATAGTTGAGGAAAGAATGGGAGATTTACAGTCCAAACAACTATACATATTCAGGAAACATAATTTCTTTTGCATTTTATAGAAGGTTATTTTTTCTCTTCAAAACTTTTTTCTTATTTCCCCAAATTAAGAGATAATATTTAAACTCAGCCATTTGATTCCTTTTGTAACAAAATTAAAATCAATTTTTATTTCTTTGTAAAAGGAAATTCATTTCTGTAGTCTGAATAAACTATATTTTAAAATTTAGTTGGTGCCCATAGCACAGTGGTTACAGTGCCAGCCACATACACTGAGGCCGGTGGGTTCGAACTCGGCCTGGGCCAGCTAAACAATGACATCTGCAAAAAATAATAGCTGGGTGTTGTGGCAGGTGCCTGTAGTCCCAGCTACTTGGGAGGCTGAGGCAAGAGAATCGCTTAAGCCCAAGAGTTTGAAGTTAGAGGCCACAGCACTCTACCGAGGATAACATAGTGAGACTCTGTCAAAAAACAAAAAAATTTAATATCCATAATAATTTCATGAATAAAAATGTTCCTTTATGTTCTTAAATATGTTCTTAACTTATAGAAAACATTAATAAAAGAGATTATTTCAGATTTTCTTCAAATTTATGTATTTCTCCTTGAACCAATTTTCTTATGTCTTCACAATTTTCATTAAATTTATACCTGTATTATTACGTCATTCCAACTGGCTATGGGTCAGCTTCTCTTCTTTTTACAAATAGCTTAAATAGGACCTACCATAATCCTGGGGACATACAGTGTATTAGTAAATTTCAACCAGCCTGATCATCGTCTCATCAGAGATTATGGTAAGAAATGTATCTCCATTTTCATGGGGAGGGTCAGTATTACAGAGGAGAGAAGAATTTTATCACGTGATTCATTTCACAGGGCTTACAC
>NW_003852465.1:1175024-1177590 GCF_000181295.1 Otolemur garnettii
GATCCTCCAAAAATTACTAAGTGGCATTTTAAAAATTGTTTCATAATGGCTCTGAGTAACGATTTCTTTGTTCAATACATATGAAAGTGTAATATTTCAGTATGTATTTTCTTTAAATTTTAGAATATTATGGGGCTACCAGCATTCCACTGAGGGCCTGCTGAAACTGCCTCTCAGCGGCAGTCAGGTGGGTACCTGCTGTGCTCCAGGGTCACAGCCTCCCAGCCTGGACTGGGGTGGAGCCAGAAGCACAGCCTTTGGGCAAAGCCACTGAGTGAGAATGGGGGGACTATATAAAAGGCAGACTATTCTGACCTGGAGAGCAGGGTCAGGACTAGACAGGTGGTGCCTGGTCAGGCATGCAGAGGGCACAGCTCTCCATGCCTATCCCAGGACCAACCAGAGCCATCTCCCAAGGCCTCTCAGGTCAGCCTTCTGTGCCCTGTTGTAGGTACCTCCAAGCCAGAACTGGGGTGAGCTGGGAGCAAAGGCAACTCCAAGCCAGAACTGGGGTGAGCTGGGAGCAAAGGCTTTATGCAGAGCCCCTGAGCCCGAGGCAGGCTGTGTAGATGGCAGCCAAACCCACCTGGTGGGTTGTCAGCACCCAGTAGGCAGGAGTTCGCTGGTGTCTGGAGGGTGGATGAGGCTGAGCAGGCAGCTGGCTGCTTCTCTGGCATAGGCATCCCACGGTAGCCAGGTTAGGCGTGTAGAGGTCATCGCTCTCCAGGCCTCACCCAGAGCCCACCAAAGTGGTTGCCCTTCAGGTTGAAGCCTGCTGCGCTCCAGTCAGTCCTTCTGCCCAGGGTCTACAGCACTCCAGGGGTGAAGCACCTGGCTCCAAATTCCAGGGATCAGTTTGGGAAGCCACAAGTCAGGCCACTCCCTTCCCTACCCAGTGCAGACTCGGCACAGTGCACCCAAAGTCCAGGATGGCTTTAGTTGTGTTCCAGTGCCCACGGCACCTGTTGTCCAGCACAGTGGCTCTGCACAGTCTTCAGGCAGACCCTGAGGGGTCTGGTAGGAGATCCGTGTGCCATCCTCCCAGGGCAAGTGTGGGCTCCCACGCTCCAGTCTCCTGTTACTCCTCTTGTGTTCTCTGAGCTTGTTCTGTGTATCACCCTGTCACCGTGTTGTCCTACACCAAGTGTCCCATGTTGCTTCTCTGTGGTTTCACAATGCTGCTTCAGAGATGAGTGATCCCTATAGGGGTCGCTGCCTACCGCTTTTACTTCTTTCCTTGGAATCAGCGTACTGGGAAGCTGCCTCTAATCTGCCATTTTCCAAAAATTCATCAGTAGATATCTCTAGGAGTCTTCTGAATTCAACACCGGATTTACTGTGTATTTTCAAATATCATTGAAACATATTGAGTAAATTTGCAAATTGGGGTATAAAAAAGTCATCAAGTGGATATATTTCTGTTTCAATCTTATTTTTATAACATGAAATAATAAAGATTATTGTATAAACTTTTTTCTGTAGTAAAATAGCTGATGAAATCATGGTATTGAATTGACACCCAGAGCTGCTATTTTGTTTACAACCAACTGTAGGATTGAGGCAGGGTGCTACTGCACATTGTCTGTAATATTTTATTTATTACAGACAGTTCTGTTTATCTTTTTTTTTTTTCTTCCCCTGTGCATTGTAGTGAGGTCAAAGTTTACAGCCAGTTCCAGTAAACATTTCCAGACAGCTATTTCTTTGAGGGAGATTTGCCAACTGCTATTAAATGACAGATTTCAAATGTCATGGGGATAGCTATCTGTAGTTTTGAACATGTCGGTTGAACATACTTAAAAAATCCTGCAGACTGAAAAAGGTATAAGAACTACTTGCCAGAATTCTCAATCTATAGGTTCTCCTTTTGTACTTAACAATTATGAGGGCCTTCTAGGTACAAGTTCCTAGAGGTCATGGGAGATACAAATTAATTGAGACAGCCCTTGGGGCCAGGTGCAGTGGCTCATGCCTGTAATCTTAGCATGTTGGGAAGCTGATGGATTGCCTGAGCTCACAGGTTCGAGACCAGCCTGAGCCAGAGCAAGACCTTGTCTCTAAAAGTAGCTAGTAGCCCAGCTACTTGGGAGGCTGAGGGATGAGGATTGCTTGAGCCCAAGAGTTTGAGGTTGCTGTGAGGTATGACACTATGGCACTCTACCAAGGGCAACAAAATGAGACTCTGTCTCAAAAAAAAAAAAAAAAAAAAAGAAAAGAAAAAAAAGAAGAGAGCCCATTTCTCAATGAGTTTTGAATTGAATAGTTCATTCCTTTATTTTTTGATCAATAAACAATATTGATTGAATATCTATGGGATGCAGGCATTGTGAAAACAATGATCACATACTGAAGAAAACAAGATAGAATTGATCCCTAACCTTCTAAGACTTGTAGTCTACTAGGAGCTACCAAGTAAAATATAAGAGAACATTGTGATTGAATTATAGAAATTAAGTTAGAATATATCATTTTTGACTGGGATGCTCAGGTAAGGCTTTACTGAAGTTAAAATTTGAGATATTTGTAAATCACTATATGAAATAAATATGCAGAGTCTTCATTTTTG
>NW_003852465.1:1178078-1178337 GCF_000181295.1 Otolemur garnettii
CTGTTTCTTAGAATTCTCTCTAGCTGCCCTGATTAAGGCTGGGAAGTCCATGGGAAAGATAAGGGACCAGATAGAGGAGAGATGTGTCATCCCAGCTGGGGCCATCTCAGACAGCTATTGTGCAGCCAGTCCAGAAGCTGACCTCCTGCACGAGTGAGATCAGCCATGACCACAGGAACCACCCACATACGCTCAGTCGAAATTGACAACCCACCAAATCATTAACTAAATAAATGTTTATTGATTTAAATCCCTACAT
>NW_003852465.1:1181738-1191708 GCF_000181295.1 Otolemur garnettii
TATAGTGAAGATCAGAGAAAAATATCCTTGTGCCTCTGGCAGAGAAAGGGGAAAGTAACTGTTTTGAAAAATGGGAGAGCATTCTGTTCTTTTTAATAAGGCCATGCATACCTCAAAAGAAATTCTTGTACCAAAGCCTGACCTACTGGGATGTTATCAGAACCTCACTGACCTGGGGGAGGGAACACCAGCCTGCTCTAGCTTTCCAAGTGGTAGAGAGAAAGACTTACCTCCAGCCCCCTCTAGCTGTCCTTTCCCATCTAGTCGAGAGAAACCTGAAAAATGATTTGTAAAGTCCGCAGCCCAGGGGCACAGGCTCACTAAAAGACTGAAACTTAATCATATAACTATAGAAGGCTTCCCCTTCTCCAACACCTAGCCACCATATCACTAAGGATTGATTTACCAGAGTTCTTTTAACCCAGTACATTATGCCCAGTTTTTAACATAAAATTATAAGGCATACGAAATGGCAAAAAACACAGTTGGAAAAGACAAAACAGGCATCAGAATCAGACTCAGATATGACAGGTGCGTTGGAATTCTCAGACCAGGAATTCAAAACAACTATTATTAACATGCCGAGGGCTCTAATGGGAAAAGGAGACAACATCTAAGAGCCGAGGGGTTATATTGAGAGAGGAAGTTCTAAGAAAGAATCAGAAATGGGAGAGATCAAACACACTAACAGAAATGAAGAGTGCCTTTGACAGGCTCATTAGTAGACTGGACCCAGCTCAGGAAAGAATACCCAAGCTGAAAATGGGGCAGGGCAATGTGGCCAAACAGAAACACCCCGCAGTCACCCCTCTGCAAGAACACCAGCTTCCAGGTGAGTGGTATCTTCCTGCTTTTTTTTTTTTAATTGGGGATTCATTGAGGGTACAAAGAACCAGGTTCATTAATTGCTTATGTCAAAGACCCTCTCATAATTGTGTTCTGTCCCCAAAAGATGTACCACCCTCTCCCTTCTTCCCTTTCTCTGCTCTCCCCATCCTCTACCCCCCACCGTGTGCTAGGTCGTTAATTATTCTCATATCAAAATTGAGTACACAGGATTCTTGTTTCTTCATCCTTGTGATGCTCTGCTAAGAATAATGTGTTCCACTTCTATCCAGGTTAATACAAAGATGTAAAGTCTCCATCTTTTTTAGTGGTTGAGTAGTATTCCATGGTGTACATATACCACCGTTTGTCAATCCATTCCTGGGTTGGTGGGCATTTAGGCCGTTTCCACATTTTGGCAATTGTAAACTGAGCTGCGATAAACAGTCTAGTGCAAGTGTCCTTATGGTAAAAGGATTTTTTTTTCTTCTGGGTAGATGCCTAGTAATCGGATTGCAGGATCAAATGGGAGGTCTAGTTTGAGTTCTTTGAGGATTCTCCATACTTCCTTCCAAAATGGTTGTACTAGTTTGCAGTCTCACCAGCAGTGTAAAAGTGTTCCCTTCTCTCCACATCCATGCTTTTAATGTTATATCAAGGAAAGAGGCACTGCAGAGGGCAGAGAATATCGTCTTGCATTACCTGTGACACACACTGGTAGTGCCATGCCAGCACATCTAATGGAGAGAGAGTCTGTGTGCCTGGCAGAGGGAGATTGAAGTGATCGTGGGACTCTGAATTGAAGCTCAGGGCTACTTTGGCACAGGAGAACATGGCCCAGGGTAGAATTCTGCTGGTGCCTACAGGGAGAACAGTTAGACTAGCCCAGCCAGAGGAAAATGCTCTAGCTCAAGCCCCAAGTTCTAGCTACCCCCCACCTGCTGATAAAAGTGAGCCTGGAGTCTGGACTGAATTTGGAGGCAGGCCATAAAGGCTGCAGCCCTTGGGTAATGCCCATGGCTGTGCTGGCTCAGACCCAGGACTTGGGTGGAGGCAATGGATACCCAATTACTTGGATTTTACTAATTCACATTGTATACCTGTATCAAAACATCACATGTATCCTATAAAGGTACATGACTATTATGTATCCATAAGTAAAAATAAAAAGGACTTTCAGGTTTGCAGAGATGTCAATAGAAACTAGCAAAACCGAAAAGCCAAGAGAAAACAAAAACTGGGAAAAACTGAAAAGAATAGAGTCTCCAAGGGCTATGGGACAGCTACAATGGTGTAACACAAACATAAAAGGAGCAACAGAAGAAAAAGAAAGGGACAGAAGTATTTGAAGCAATAATAACTGAGGATTTCCCTAAATTAATTCAGACAACAAAGCATAGATCTACCAAGCATGAAAAATACACTCCAATACCTTGACATATCATGTACAAAGTGCAGAAGATCAAAGATAAAATAATTTTGAAAGAACTGAATTAAAAAAAAAAACACCTCTGTCAAGGAGGAATTAAAGATAAGAATTATATCTCATTTTTCCTCAGAAACCATGTAAGCGTAAAAAGAGTAGTGTGACATATTTACAGTGTTGAGAGGAAAAAACTCCTCACCAACCTGAAATTCTGTATCCTGAGAAATTATCCTCCAAAAGTTAAGGAGAAGTTAAGGAGAAATAAAGATTTTTTCAGACAAATAAAAATTGAGAGAATATTTTGCTTAGTAGAGTTGACTTGCAAGAAATGTTAAAAAGAAGTTCCAGGCGGCGCCTGTGGCTGAAAGGAGTAGGGTGCTGGCCCCATATGGCAGAGGTGGTGGTGGTGGGTTCAAACCTAGCCCCAGCCAAAAACTGCAAAAAAAAAAAAAAAAAAAAAAAAAAGTTCCTCATAGAGAAGGAAAATATGGGTCAGAAACTTAAATCTGCATAAGGACTGGAAAAGCAATAGCAATGTAGCGAGTGAAGGTATGTTAAAAGCTTTTACTTTTCTCATTCTTATCTAACAAGTAAGAATTTGTTAAATAATAGTAATCAGATTTCTAGTGACTGTAGCTTATGTACAAGTGAAGTGAAAGGCAGCCATGATGTAAGGGGTAGGATGGGGCGAGCAACCAGGAACACTGTTAGGCACTTCCATTACCCATAAAGAGGTATGGAAGTGAGCTTGGATTAGCTGTACATTATAGCCACTAAAAATAGTAACAACAATAATAAAGAAATAGAATTGCTGTGCTAGGAGAGAGAATGGCATCATATGATACGATCAGTTAAAACCATAAGGGGCAGGAAAAAATGGAAAACAAAAATAGTAACAAAGAACAAGGGCAACGAATAGAAAATAGTAACAGATATGGTAGATTAGATTATCATTACATCACTTTAAATGTTAATATTCTACATCTACAGTCCCCAGCACACCAGGTACCAGTCCTTGGGCCGTAAGGAACCAGGCCGACACAGGAGGTGAGCACTGAGCAGGCCAGCTGACCCTCATGTATTTACAGCTGCCCCCCATTGCTCACATCACCCCCTGAGCTCCACCTGCCGTCACATCAGTGGCAGCATTAGAGATTCTCCTGGGAGCACAAACCCTCCTATAAACTGCATGTGTGAGGGACCTAGATTGCACATTCCTTATTAGAATCTAATGTCTGATGGTCTGAGGGGGTGATGCTAGCACTGGGGAGTGGCTGCAAACAGATTATCATTAGCAGAGAGGTTTGACTGCATGGAGACTGCGTAGCAAACCTATTGCTTGCAGACTTGTGTCAAAATCATTCCCTCTGGTCCCTGGCCCTATTAAAAGACAGATTGTCACAGTGGATCAAAAAACAAGACTCAACTGTATGTTTTCAAAAGCCCAACTTTAAATGTAAAGACATATAGATTAAATGTAAAGAGATAGTTAACATATGCCATGATAGCACTAATCAGGAGTAACCAGACTAGCTGTATTAATTTCAGACAGAGCAGATTCAGAACAGGAAGCATTTTAGGTCTCTCTGTACATACCTGTACATTTGGGCATGATTTTGGAAATTATTGATCATTTTAATATTTTAGAGATGGGGTCTCACTCTTGCCGCTCTGGATAGACTGCAATGGTGTGAGAACTCACTGCAGCCTCAGACTCCTGGGCTCAAGGTGATCTTCCCCACTCAGTCTCCCAAGTAGCTGGGGCTACAGCAAATGAATTAACTGATCACTTTAGACTTTAACTGAATCCTGAGCCTGCCCTATTTGTCTGCAGATTATACTTGCAGTTTTTATCCAGTAAGTCAGCTTTAGTTCCAAAATCCATAACCAATAAACCTGCAGGAAGAAAACAGTACCAACATTTTCAAGTAGAGGCAGTTATTAAAATTTTCTGTCTGATAAAGCCCATTGCAAAAAAGAAACAAAAAAGTGTAGTGGTTAAAAACACTTTGTAGGAGGCTGAGGCAGGAGGATCACTTAAGGCCAGGAGTTTGACACCAGTCTGGACATGATCTTGACAACATCAATTCTAGGGGTCTTTTGGGGAGTCTTTAGCATTTTCTAGATATAAGATCTATCGTTGCCACTAAAAAAACCTTTTAATTAGCAAGGCCTGGCAGCACATTTCTGTAGTCCCAGCTGCTTGGGAGGCTGATATAGGAGCTTGGAAGTTGAAGGCTGCAGTGAGCTATGATTATGCCACTGTAGGGGCAAGAGAATGAAACTCTGTCTCAGAAAACAACAACAACAACAACAAAACAAACAAACCAAAACACCTGGGAGAGCTTACTGAAAATAGTGTCCTGGGCTGTACCCCAGAGAGTGTCATTCAGTAAGTCAGGTGACGCTCATGGATTTGCAGTTGTAACAAACTCACAGGTGATGCCAATGCTACTAGTCTGAGGCGCATACATGGAGAATATATGTCTAATGTGCATCTGTTTTCTGAGTTTACTATCCATTTCCTAGAAGTCAGGCATGCCAAAATTTTCTTGTATGTAAAAAGTTAATTTACCCCACATGTGATAATCTGAAGTTAGTTTTTGTGGGCGCAGTACAGAAGTACAGAAACCATTAAAAGATAAAAAAGAGGGTCAGTGTTTCATACTGATTTATAACACCTGTAATAGGAGCATAATTTCAATTTAGCTAGTTAGTGAAAGTTAATGTTTCTGTCTGAAGAGGAGTTAAAAACTTACCTTTTTTAAATATTGAAAGAACTTTAAAGGAGAGGTTACTTGCTTTTTAAAATCATTTTTGTTTCTTGACTATAAGACACATAAATGGATATTGTGTATTAAATCCTATTAATCTGAAGAATGTGGGAGGCTTGTTCTTTTCATCAGCTGTCATTTAGGGCGATGCTTATGGGAAAGAAGTCGAGAAAGGATGAAGGATATCAGCCTCGTCAGCCAGATCAGCATAAGCCCTTCTGGTCAGCTGGGATTGCCGTATGTCAAAGAGGCCTGTGTGCTGCTGGCCTAGTACTTATTCTCAGGAAGAGACTTTATAAGCAAATTGTCTATGCTTTGAGCATTGTGACCTTATAGCATTTGGACAGCATACGGATGATGTAACTGAGAATAGCCAACAGTTCATCAAACCCTCTGTGTTACTGCTGTGTGCTACACGTGACTAATTGATGTAACCCTTACAACACGTAGATGAGGCAGATAGTGATATCATCTCCATTTTATAGACAATGGAAGTGAGGCAAAGATTAGGTCAGTAATTTAGCTTACCAGGCAGCTAAGGGGAAAGCTGGATTCAAATGCAGATGATCTGAGTTCACTCTGATCTCTTACACGATGTCCTACATACTGTTTCACATCTGAGAAGCAGCCCAAATCAAGGTTTTCAGGATTTGTTCCTTTAGTCCAGGTTAAAATGAGGTATCTGATTGTTTTTCTATATACACATTAAGTTATAATGCAAGAATTCTATATTTTTTCTCGATTTGTATCCTCTCTCATCAGCCTAGGTCTGATAAAGTGGCCTTCCAAATGAGGATGAGAGGAAGACTGTAGAGTAGTCACTGCAGACAAGAGCTCTGTGTGGCCTCTTAGTGTGATCTTGTGGGCTAGTCACCGCTGTGTTTTGAACTTAAGTTTTAGTATCCATGCCACCAGGTGCGGTGGCTCACACCTGTAATCCTAGCACTCTGGAAGGCTGAGGCGGGTGGATTGCTTGAGCTCAGGAGTTCGAGACCAGCCTGAGCAAGAGACCCACTCTCTACTAAAAATAGGACCCCCCCCCACAAAAATTAGCAAAGCACGGTGGTAGGCACCTGGAGTCTCACCTCACCTCACCTCCCACCTCACCTAGTGGGAGGCTGAGGCAAGAGGGTCATTTCTGCCCAGGAATTTGAGGTTGCTGTGACTATGATCCCAGGGCAACAGAGAGAGACTTGTCTCCAAAAAAAAAAAAAAAAGTTTTAGTATCCAGAAGGCTGACAGTCTTTACCGCACTGGGTTGGACAACTAAATGAGGACTTTTCTGATATACAGACATGCACTGTGTGCTATTCAGGTGAGGGGGCAATTTATATTAATTTATGGGATTTTTCAGGAGTCATTAAGACTGCAGGATTTTTGCCTTACCTGCTGATAGTAAAACCCTTGGTTAATTGCAGGTCCCCTGTAAGCCTTCGAATGATAATAGGTCTACTGTTTTGGGAGATCTCTTAGGGCCATTTCTATAGTTGGGCCATGGATGATACACACCTAACTACAGAGACGAGGCTAGTAACCGCCCACATATCACACAAGGGTATGTTTGCTAATAAAAGCTATAGTGGGGCAGAATGACAACCAAAAGCTAAAGTTCCAAAATGAACTGTCAAACTGGCGTCCAGTGCGTATTTCTTTTATACTTACAAAGCAAAAACTCAAAATAATTTTGGCAACTTAATGGTTTATGTCAACATCTGGTTCCAACAACAACCGGAAATAATATTTCAAGGGTTCCTAAGCACACTTCAGAGTTTTATATTTACTAATTAGAATAATTCCTTGGAACAATTTTTAGGTATTACAAAATATTTTTAGAAGATAATTGAGTTCATCTGTGACCTAAAGAAATAAAATACTGAAATGAGTGGGACTGCATTAATATATAAAGGCGGGTGGTCTTTATCTGTGCTTTAACTACGTGACCTACCTCCTAAAATCCAAAGCAGAGAGTTAGAGAAAATAAAGTGCAAGGGAAGGAAAGGAATAATGAATTCTTTTAACTTTTATTTGATTATTTTCATTTACAGTTCTGGCACTGACACTTAAAAAAAAGATTTTAATTTTATGTAAAGATTGAACTTCAATAAAATAACTTAAAAAACATTTACATGTATATCACTAAATCTCCATAAAATATACAATACTTTTGATACAGCATAGGCTAAGATGACTTTGAAGGAAATGGTACATATTCATAATTTTTAGGAGATAATCCCATATGTCACTTCTGAGAATAAATATTTATATTGAATTTGCCAAGACATTTGAAGTATTAAACACTATATAACATGCACTCAGAAATTAAAATATACAGTTTGAAATACATATATTTTAAAAGCATAAAACTGTGTTTTGATTTAATCTAGGTGTACACTAGAGCTTCTAAATAGAAATTTGAACATTTATTACAAATAAAAGATACTATAACATCAACGGAGATTGGACATGTGGAATATAAATTTCTACTTTGGCAAGAGTTAAATCTCATCTTTTTAAACCTTTTCATGAGATGGAATCATGTTAAATTTGCTAAAATTTTAAAACTTTACAAAACATTGGCTTTTAATTTTAAGTACTAGTTAGCTGCTGGCTGCTCCATTTCTCTTTTTCGTATTTATATTAATATGATCAAATCGAATGATAAACTTAGTTTCTAAAATAAAAATCTGTATATTACTGCTAAAGGAGGGTAATTAAAATCTCAGACATCAAATTACTCAAGTACAACAGACTATATTTTATACATATAAAGATTTATAGAAATTATATTTTATATTCACAAGCAAAGTATAGGGATAAAAAATACTTTCAAGAACGTCTGAACATCAGTACTTTTACAAAACATCTCTCTGATGATTATTGGCACATAAATATTTCCTTCTTTAAAGAGACAGTATACAAGAAAGAGTGGGTAGCAGTCAGCTGTTTGGCATTTTAAATGATGATTGCTATTTCTAGAAAATAGCAGCAATATTGCTTACCTAGAAGAATTCAATGTACTGACAATTTATACATTGTTACAACCTGAACCACTTCATCAAATTAGCTTAACATTTATTGTACATGAGGCTAACCAGATTGATAAATGTGATAGGAAACAAGACGTTGAAATTAATACAGACAACAATTCTGATTTATCAGCAGCTGTTACATATGGACTATAAACTTCACCCACAATTTAATACATTTTTGTATGAAGCACACATTATGAATTCTCTGCTCCTGGCCTGGTATGTCATCTAATTCTTTTGTTCCTAACTAGGAAGGGGTCTTAATGGAAAACTTGTCACCTCAGCTGATTAAAAATAAGTTAAGTATTTAGTATGATTTAATATTTTATAACTTGGAAAATGTTAGAAAAATCTGATTATAACAAAACATCACATTTATTTTATTTTTAATTATGTTGATGAAATAAAATCAAAATAATCCTCTAACTCTCCTCACTGAATTACAGTATCTATGAACTGTATTAGTGTCACTGAATTACATACCACGACTATGTTAGATAAACACATGGATAGAGTTTTTTAAAATATCCTTCCACTCCTCCAACCTTCTGGATCTGTGGGTTATTATAATACATTTTCAGTTTTTTACTTAGCTATTTAAAAGCAGAAGGGTAAGTTGCCATGTTATATTTTTCCTGGTCATCCTGTATAAGATACTGTAATTACAGTAAAAAATTTGTAACTCCCTTGCTTTCACCAATTTCCCATTTTAGAGTGAGAATAACTGAAAAAATAATTGGAACATGCTTGTGTACTAAAATATGGTTCAGTGGTAAAATTAAATTATGAGAAAGCACTTGGAAGCATTCTTCTCTTAGCATTTTTTTCTGAACTGATTACTGTCCATGGCTGGAAACAAAACTTAAAATGGAAACGTTACCTTTTCTTATTTAGATCTTCTAGATAGATTAAAAATAATCATGTTTTGAGTAATGATTCGGTGTAACAATCAAAATAATTAGAAATGTTTAGTTACAATGAAAAAAATATAAACAGCAAATCTTTTTGACATCACATTCTGCCTTATGTTTTTATATGCAAAGTAGCATATTCTCTTAAGTCTAGTGCAGATCAGCCATCCAGCTAAGCCTCAGTAGGTGTTAGGACTATCTTCACTATACCGTCCCAAAATATAATAGACCTCTATTGAATCTGCAGCATGTTTCAAAGGAAACCTATTAATTTCAGTTGAAAGCATGAAGCTTAATCTGTGTCTGTTTTAATACAGTCAAATCACATCATATATAAACTATCCTACAAAATATATATTTGATGATATTTCTGATGGTATGTTTTCAAGTTAATAGTGTTAGCCAAAGACGCTGAGAACTTAAAAGGTGCATAATATAAAAAAACCTGCAAAATTTAAACATTTAATTTTAATATACTATAAATGCTCACCAAATCTAAAAATAATACCCTAATTGTATAAGGTTCCTTTTCAAGTAGTTATTTGTTTCTAAAAAGTTATAAATAATTCTTATACTGTGCCTCTCTGTCTTATACTTCAAAGATACGGAATATTTTCTTTATCACTATATAAATAACAAATAGTCCTTTAAAGTAGGGGCTGAAGAGAATAGGGGAGGAGAACTGTGGCTAATTTTCCCTGTTGTTATGTGCGTTTATGGATATAAAGTTGAAAACATCTTCCTTTTTTATTTATGTCAGGGAGAACAGGCCATGTTCCACTTTAGGAAATAATTTAAGAGTCCAGTTGCTTCTTTAATAAAGTTACTGTGCATCAGCCCAGCTGAGTATAGAAGTGTATAGTTAAGGCTATGTATACAAAAAAGAGAAGAATTGAGGCAATTATTTGGGTAAATCAGAAAAATAAATTTTTCGAGAGCACTTTATTGGTTTAAAAGTTTTTCTTCCCAACATATTCTCATTGTACCACACAAAAGCTCATTTTT
>NW_003852465.1:1192635-1211576 GCF_000181295.1 Otolemur garnettii
TTTTTGTTTCTGAAACTAGTTTTTGACTACAAGTAAGGGAAAAATAGTTTGCATGCAGCTATTTATATAACACAAATGAAGGCACAAATTAGGACTCCAGAGCCGACGAGGAAGGTGTGGTGATTTTGGCATGAACAAAAACTGACCCTGATATATAAGTTAAATATCTGGCACTATTTTGCATTTATAGTTGCGGACCTAAGGGACTAACCAATCAGGAATCCATAAAAGTCTTTTCTTTGTTATCTTCTGACAATAAAATGTACTTATCAAAACTTGCTCGCTTATCTGTGCAAATAACTTATATGTATAACTGATGCAAAAAATAGGTATGTAAATAACTCCTAAAAGATCTGCTTTTGATACGTTCATAAGATCCTGTGCAGAGTCAGTATCTAAAGAATTCTTTAATATCTGAATTGAGAGAAATAAAAATGTGGAATCCAAAGGAGAAGAGGACAGCTGTGCCCTTCCAAAAGAGGAAGCACTTTTGGTTTGGTTGATGAAAGCTTAAATGGAATTTACTTTCTAATAGCTGATCCAGGTAAGTCACTACTCTTAGGGAAATGTAGGGCCAATAGGCCACATTTTGACAGGGAACACCATTGGACCATCTCCCAGAATGTTCATTTTCACGTGGAGAATGTCATGTGAAAGAATTCTTTTTGACATACGTATATAATTTGGTTGAGATAAGCACTCACTCTATTGCCACTAAAATTATATATGGTCTTAGAAAAGGTTAACACTTAAGTCACTGGGTACAGTATTCATTTTAGACTATCTCAGGAGGGGATTACACACATTTGCTCAAGAACTATTAGATTAAAATCTCTGTAAATATATATATTTTTATATACCTGCTCATGAAAAAAAGTGTCATCACGATTATATCTTCTTCCTAATCAAGTATTCTAGAATATGAAGTCATTCAAAACTAGACTGTAGAAAGAACCAGATTAGAAGCACGGCAGTGAAGTCATCAATTTGCTGTTCTTCTCCCCCAAGTTTGTTTAAATAACTATATCAGTAGCTGAGAATTATTCCACATCAGAAGCATCATTGTCAGAAAGATGGTAGTTACTTCCCTTCACCCGAATATACTCGATGTATCTCCCTTCATCAGAATCTGAAGCGCCACATGTGCATAGCCTGTTGTCAAAGAGGGTTTCAATTTCCTCTAATTTTTTCCCTTTGGTCTCAGGGAGACAGCCATAGATGAAAAGGAGTCCCACAGCAGCGAATCCAGCATAGAGGAAGAAGGCTCCTGCAATGGAAAAGAAATGTGTAAGAAGCAGTATCGCTTTTGACAATTCTTCCTGTCCATCATGTATAACCACGGTATCAAACGGAACCAAAAAATTACTACCAGCCTGGTTTACTCTAAGTATTCTAACCCTGGGAATGTAATACAATTTATCTTTCTAAACTCACGTTTAAAAACTCAAGTCACGTAATGCCAAACTCAAGAAAAACAGACAGTGGTCAGATTAAGTTCTGCTTTGAAGCTTTTCCTCAGTTCCCTGACTTCAGGGAACTACCGTCTTTAACAAGCTTTTGCCGCACTTTGTTGAGATCCCTATTATAGGGGGACCTCTATGTGCACCAAGAAGTATCAGGTGCACATACATGTTTCCAGACTAGAGGCACTTTCAGGTCAGGAGACATTTCTTATTCATCTTGTGTTGCCAGAACCAAGTACAATGATGACACTGTTGAATTAATGCCTCGGTGGGGTACATGGTAAGCACATCTGTCCTGTTTCTCATGCCCAAAGTCGAGGAGTCTTCCTAGACTACTCTCTTACTCTCATATCCAACATCCAACCTGTTAGGAAATCCTGTTGCATCTACCTTTAAAACGTAACCTGAAGATGACCACTGCTCACCACTTCAACAAGTATCTGTGGTTTGAGAGCCACCCTCTCTCCTCTGGACTGTTCCAAGAGTCTCGTAACTGATCTCCTCGTTCCTTCTCTTGGAGCCCCATGGTCCATTTTCTCCCCCTCACTACACACTTATCACCATCTGATACCGTGTTGTATTTACTGATTTGTGTTCTGTTTCCCTCCACTAGAATGTAAGCTCTGTGAGGTCAGGGAATGTTCTGCTGTAAGCTTATACATATGAGTGTAGCACAGCAACAAACATAAAATATCATTGATATCTGGTTGTATTCTAAGTGTCAATACAGCAAGCCTAGATGGATGAGATAAGTGGCTGTATGACTAGTTTATATTCTCTACGTATTTCTAAGAAACTCTTTCCTTTATATACCAATTCCCAACTTACATACAAGAGCCCATACTTTTTCTTTTGATAATGAAAAGCAGCTAACTATAATGGAGTTCCTGCCTAATTTTAGGCCTCACGTCCACACTATCCTGTAAATGAGATGGGGGAAGGAAGATGAAAAACTGATGTGACAAATGGCTGGAGAAAGGATACCAGTTTGCAAGAGATGAGAAGATGTGGGATTAAGTTTTGGCTGTATGACTTCTAAATAGTCACTTAAGTTCTTCTTTGGGCCTCAGATGCCTCATTAAGTAAAATAAAATGGTTTCTCAGCTCCTAGTTAAGTGCTGGCAGTTTATGATTCTAGAAACCTTAGTCAAAATCAGGAGCAGGAACAGGAGGGATGCTTAGGAGATGCCTGCGAGGGAGAGCTGCTCTTCTATTTCAGTGGCAAGAGTGGTCTCTGCAAGGGCCGAGTCTGTGGTTTGTCTGTGGGTTCCTAGTGCCTGGCCCTCACACACTGGGTGGCATAACACAATGATTTCCAACTGATATGCCATGAACGTTTTTAAGGATCATTTAATTAAATTAGTTTCAAAAGATGTTCAAAGCGCATTGAGTATATTCCTTTTTTTGCTCTAATGTTTTTGATCAACATGATTTAAGTGTGCTGTGGAAGTTTAGCTGTAGGTTCAAGTGTGCCGCAAGATAAACGAGGTTGAAAAATACTGGTATGGAGAATAAATGTGCTCGTTGTCAACTGTCAGATGGGAGACGCTGAGTACATCTGAAATAAAGGGCTAAACCAGACAACATAAAAATATATTCAAAGTCACACTTTATGCTGAATAGGCATAAAACTTAAAGAACTGAGCAACATTTCTCAATTCTGCCGCATCATTACAGTAAGAGAAAGACATATGAAGAATACTTTCTTAGTGAGGAACCACTGCCAGAATAGCCATCCGTGCAAACAAATTTTGGAAAGGCTCAAGGAAAACTATGGAGGAAAGATGCCACTGAACCACCCAAAGAGAGACTCTTCTGTGGAAGGAGGAGCCGTGAGAAAACAGACGGGAAACAGAGGCAGATGACGAGACATCAGGAAAGACAGGAAAGCGTAAACTAATTGAAGACATAATCTGTCAGAGCCGTGATAACTCTTTAAGGAGCTGGATTTGTATAATTCAAATTTGCTTTGCTTATTAAAAATCTAGCTATTTAGAAATACAAGGCTCCTTCATTTCGGTTTGGTTCACCATAACCTTTTTTTAAGAAAGAAGAATACTGTGAAGTAGGAACAGAAATGGAATGTTTAGCAGAGAGGGGCAAATAAGGGACAGTAATCATGATAAGGCTGCAGAGAGGTAGGCGCAGGCGGAAAAACTAAAGACCGGACCTGTAACAGAGCAAACCCAGTGCGGCTTTATAAATGTAATATATTTTATCTTTACCCTCATCTTTTGCAATTTGGGAAAAGTGACATAATTAGAAGTAACAAATCAATCTGTCAGTGCTAAACTTCCATAGTTAACAGTTAGATGGGTTAGAAAGATTCTTCAAGTTGATTACAGATTCTTACTTGTGATCCAGATTTCCAAAGCTGAATAATTATCAAAAATATTCTATTAAAATACAAGATCCTTTTTATAAAATCTGAGGACTCTAAAGCAGGCAAATGTCAAAACTGCCTGCTCAGTATGGGTTCTGCTGGTGAGATCTGCGGGCAAGCCACAGAGGAGTGTGGGCAGGAGCAGGAGGCTGTGACCTACTCTGTGGTACCTACTCATGGTAAAATCAATAATATAACTTTCCAAGTATTCTCCCAGGAATGAAAATGAAAAACCAAAAATGTCTGTTGTGAGTTTTTCAAGACTGTTGAATATTCCCCAGGTTTATTCTAAAGGAAAGAAATCTTATCAGAGTCTTAAGTTATAGATTAAAACAAACATTTAACTGAATTATACAAATTGGGGACTCAATGATCATGTTTGATTGAATTTCATTACCACAAAGCAAGAACTTTTATATAATATTATCTACGGGATCTATTTAGCTACACATGCTATATAAAAATGATATACTGGGGATACTTGAATGGTAATTTTTACTAATAAACATTACTGAATGGGGCAGAGGCAAACCTATCTAAGCAGTTTAAGAAGGAATCAAAATTTGAGCTCTTAAGATAAAACAATAAAAAAAGGAGACAGCAAAAGACAACAAGGATATTTCCAGAGAAATACACCCTAAGGATATATATCTGTTCCATCAGGAATATAAACACATAGCTTCCATGTACATATTACAATAACATCAGTAATAGGTAGATTAGAATGTCACATGAAAAGGGGAAAAACTAACCAGAACTCAAATGTCTTTCCACTACTAAGGAGTAACAGACCGACTCCATCAGCGCACTGATATAAAGAGCGCGGAGATGCAAAGCAAAAAGCTAACCAAGTATTTCTGAAAAGATGCCTGCATATGCCCTATTTAAATTGCACTTCTGTTGCCTTGTGTTTGCGATCAATAGTATTATAATGTAGACTTTCCATATTTGTGACTTTCTATAAAACATGCTTTTCTGAGGATGTAAATATACACTGAGGTCTTCAAATATTTAAGTGTTCTCAAGAATTAGTAAACTGAAGTATTTATCATACTCATATTTATATCATGAAGTTCATGAATTTATGTAAAAATTTTAATTACCAAATGGGATAAAGCAGAAATATACATCAAGTTTAAAATGCCAATGCCTTCCCTTTACAGGAAAATAAATATTTCTAAATGTTTCACTAGTGATTGGGAGAGAGTAGTTTTATAAAAAGATAGTAAAAGCACTAGATAAATAGTATTAACTAAAAGTAAATACTAATTCAGCATGTTTAGAAGAGAGAAGAAATGGATTTTTATAATGTTTCCATAAATTCATCTACAAAACTCATACATCTATTTATTCTGTTTCTTTTCTTTTATTGAGACAGAGTATGACTCTGTCACCCTGGGTGGCTCATAGCAACCTCAAACTCTTGGCTCAAGTGATCCTCTTGTCTCAGCTTCCCTAGTAGCTGGGACTACAGGTGCCTACCATAACTTCCAGCTAATTTTTTCTACTTTTAGTACAGACGTGGTTTTGCTCTTGCTCAGGCTGCTCTTTAACTCCTGAGCGCAAGGAATCCACACACCTCAGCCTCTTAAAGTGCTAGGATTACAGGCATGAGCCATTGAGCCTGGCTTGCTTTATTCATTTGATGAACACTTTGGGGTGTTTACCAGGTGAACAGATTGCCCTGGAAAGAACTGGGAATATAATGGTGAGCAAAGCATAGACAGCCCTCCAGGGATTTATAGTCTAACAGTGGGAGGTGAGGGGAGGGGAGGAAACAGATAAATAAACCTGTTCTTGCAAAAAGCAATTAATAAGTGCCCAGAGCATAGGATGAGGTGAGGTGGAGGAGGGGATCAGAGAAGGTCTTCTGGAAGAATAGTACAAGCAATAGGCATTCCACATAGACCACTGAAGCTGACGGGGAAGCTGTAATGAAAAGCTCACATTTCATTATGTCATATGGACAATGTAGAATGCTCTCTCTTTTTTGTTTATTTTTCTGAGATACTGTCTCACTCTGTTGCCTGGGCTAGAGTGCAGTGGAATCATTACAGCTCACTGCAACCTCATACTCCTAGGCTCAAGCCATCCTCCTGCTGCAGCCTCCTCAGTAGCTGGAACTACAGGCCCACACCACCATGCCAAGTCCAAGTTTATTTCTTTATTTATTTTTTGTAGTGACAGGGATCTCACTGTGTTGCCCAGGGTGGTCTGGCACTCTTGGCCTTAAGTCATTGCCTGCTTTAGCCTACCAAAGTGCTAGGATTGCAGGTGTGAAGCACCACACCTGGCCAGAAATGGTGTATCTAAAAAGTCTTTTCACCTTAGTAAAAATGGATTTGGAGTAGCTCTCCGAAGTATTTTTGTAGAACGGCCATTTATTAATACTACTGTTTTCTTTGAAGCGTGGTCTCCACCCATTTTCATTTGAACACTTTCATCACATCTACAGTTGGGAAGCATTAAATGCTGGTCCCAGAGGACGCTGACACGCACAGCCTTGGCCTGAACAGCACAGATGATGGATGGAAGGCAAACGCACAGCAATCACACCTGCAGGTATCTGGGCAAGCTTTCCAGGCTCTGCTGATTCTGCTCTTGGACTTGACTCCATCTCTATCGTAAGACATGTCACTGGCCCTGCCTGTATCTCTTTACCATTTTTTAAATTGTTTATCTTTCTTTGTTAAACTAAAAGCTATGCTGTAACGATTTCCAACTCCCGGGGGAGGTGACTGGGAGATGTTTGGGTTGAGAGAGTGGGTAGGCGACAGCCCTGATCACTGAGGGCAAGAAGCAATATTGTTGAGGGAAGGAGACTTTTTTCTTTCCCCAGATCCATTTCCCAGGCATGTGGTGGAATAAGAAAGCCACCTGGAGACATTTGTAACAGCAAAAATATAACCACGTAGCCTTTCAATCACAAGTGATAGTATTTATCATTAAAACTGAAAATATCTTGTACAAAACATTCTCTTACCATAGTATGTAAGATACTCTGCTGTGTGTAAAAACGTTAACGAAACCAGAACATTGAAAATCCAGTTTATTCCAGATGAACAGGCATTTCCTGTACTTCTTGCCCAAAGGGGATATATTTCAGAATTCACAGTCCAAGGCATTGGTCCCATTCCTGAGAAGTAAAAAATTAAATTTAGTAAAAGAGTATATAAGGAATTTAAAAAATAGTAGCTTGAAGCCTCTAAAAAGAGGCAATTTAACACAACAATAATAACAAAGCCTTTGTTTACCAGGTGCAAAGAAAACAAGGTATAAAATAAGGGCCAGAAGAGCAGTCCAGGAATACGGAGTAGGGCAGAAATTGTAAGCCCAGAAAACGTCTTCGGTTTTGAACTTGGTTTCATTTTCACACCTGAAAAATAATGCAACGTAAAGATTAACTAATGTTTTAAAGTTGAGTTGCAGAAATTCAATGAGCTTATATTGAATGTATGTGGAAATTCCCTAATGTCTTTAAAAAAAGGATCCAAGAAGTTTTCTTGAAAAAACTTAAAAAAAATAGATTATTAGATATATAAACTCACAGAAAACTTTTTAGAACTAAATATAATTCAAGAGTAACCCAAAGAAATACACTGTGTTCCATTCCCACTACATAAAAATTAGACATTCTTTCTTTTTTGAGACAGAGTCTCACTATATCACCCTCAGTAGAGTTCTGTGGTGTCATAGCTCACAGTAACCTCAAACTCTTGGGCTTAAACGATTCTCTTGCCTCAGCCTCCCAAGTAGCTGGGACTCTACAGGTGTCCACCACAACGCCCGGCTATTTTTTTGTTGTAGTTGTCATTGTTGTTTAGCAGGCCTGGGCCGGGTTTGAACATGTCAGCCCCCGTGTATGTGGCTGGCGCCCTAACTACTAAGCTACGGGCACCGAGTCTAGACGTGATTTCTAATTAGTCCTTGGCAGCTGCAGTTAACACTTCAAGACCACTGAGAGCCAGTGTGTTGTGGTAGAAAGACCTTGGAGTTTGAGGTCAGGACAAGATTCAAATTTTTTCATCTGTAAAATGAGGATAATATCTTACAAGCTATTTTAAGGATCAGAAGCATCACCTGTAAAGGGGTGACAGGGTAGATGAGAGAAGCATAGGACGGGGGGCAGTGACATCTCTGATTCCACAGAGCACTTCTCTTCCTGGTCTGTGTGCCTGTGTCTCTATCAGTCACTCCTAGATGACCTTCCCTCCGGTTCTGTACTGAAGTGTCCTGCGGTTTAGACTGATCTTCACGCTGAACTTCCAGTTCTTTCCCTTAACTGCCCCTAAAGATCCTAACAGTCTCAAAAACATTCTTATCCCCACTGTCAGTGTAGACTACTGCTCTGCTTCCTGTAACCTCTGGCTTTGAACCTGGACGGCCGAGCCCTGTTATTTATTAGCTCCCCATGGCACTGCGTCTGTCTTGACGCTGTGGGTGCCCTGTCAGTCCACCCCATCTCACTCCCTGCCACATTCATTTATTTTTCATTCTGGCTCATAATACTTGGCCTCAGAGTTCCTTATTTCATCTCCAAAACCTCAGAGAGGGTATTTTATAGTGTGCTTGATTTGGAACTATTTTACTTCAATACTTCACACTTCAGGCATCCCTTTTCTGATCACAATCACTTTATTTCCTCATTTCTGATGATATGAATTTGTGCTACACTGAAATGAGTCTTAAGATTCTGAATTCCTCTCAGTATTCTCTTACCTCATCGCTCAGCTTATACTAACGCCAGCACAGGCCTACCTCAGAGACCGCAGGGTGAGTTCCAGACCACATAAAAGTTGTGCCTAGATTTTATTGTGTTCTATTGAGTACACAATAGCATATGTCTAAAAACCCACTGTACATATCTTGATTAAAATACTATAGTGCTAAAAAATGCCAATGATCATCTGGGTGTTGAGCAAGTTCTAATTCTTTTTGCGGGTAGAGGGTCTAGTCTTGACACTGATGGCTGCTGAAGGGGGGTGGCTATGGCAATTTCTTAAAACAGACAACAATGAAATGCATTCATTGATGCTTCCTTTCATGAAAGATTTCTCCGTAGTGTGCAGGGATATTTTATAGCATTTCACCCACAGAACTTCTTCCGAAATTGGAGTGAACTCTCTCAAACCCTGTTGCTGCTTTTGTAACTAAGTTCATACAATATTCTAAATCCTTTGTTGTCATTTCAACGACGTTCACAGCATCTTTACTGGGAATAGATTCCCCTCAGAAACCACTTTCTTTGCTCCTCCATATGAAGCACCTCCTCACCCCTTGCAGTTTTATCACGAGGTGGCACCAATTCCGTCCCATCTGAGGCTCTTCTAATGCTCCGTCTCTTGCTTTTTTCCCACCACATCTGCAGTTACTTTCCTCCGCTGTAGTCTTGAACCACCCAAAGTCATCCATGAGGGTTGGAATCAACTTTTTCCAAACTCCTGCACATGTTGGTATTTTGACCTCTTCTCATTAATTGCAAATATTCTTTTTTTTTTGAGACAGAGCCTCAAGCTGTCGCCCTGGGTAGAGTGCTGTGACATCACAGCTCACAGCAACCTCCAACTCCTGGGCTCAAGCAAGTCTCCTGCCTTCATCTCCCAAGTGGCTGGCATTACAGGTGCCCGCCACAATGCCTGGCTATTTTTTTGGTTGCAGCCGTCGTTGTTTGGCAGGCCCAGGCTGGATTTGAACCCTCCAGCTCAGGTGTATGTGGCTGGCGCCTTAGCTGTTTGAGCCACAGGTGCCGAGCCAATTGCAAATATTCTTAATGGCCTATATTAATCGAACGGTGAATCGTTGCTAGGTTTTCAATTGACTCTGCCCAGATTCACCAGAGAAATCACTATCTATAGCATCTGTAGCTTTATAAAATGCATTTCTTAAATGTGAGATTTGAAAGTTGATATTACTCCTTGATACCTGGGCTACAGGATGGATGTTGGGTTAGCAGGCATGAAACAACACTGATCTCCTTGTACATCTCCCTCAGAGCTCTTGGGTGACTAGGTGCACTGCCAATAAGCAGTCATATTTTCAACGGAATCTTTCTTTCTGAGCAGTAGTCTCAGTAGTGGGAAGTCGTGTTGTAAACAGATGTGCTGTCATCCTGGCTTTGTTGTTCCATTTATAGATCACAGGAAGAGTAGATTAGGCGTAACTCTTCAGGGCCCTGGATTTTCAGAGTGGTCAATGAACACTGGCTTCAGCATAAAGTTACCAACAGTTTTAGTCCCTAATGGGAGAGTTACGTCTTTCAAGCCAGGCACTGACTTGTCCTCTCTAGCTATAAGAGTCCTAGATGGCATCTTCTTCCAATGGAAGGCTCTTCTGTTATCGACCCTGGAAATCTGTTGTTTAGTGTAGCCACTTTCGTCCGTTATCTTAGCTGGATCTTTTGGATAACTTGCTGCTTCGCTTTGAACTTTTATCAACAGCTTTTCTTTCTTTAAACCCCATGAACCAAGCTTTGCTAGCTTCAAACTTTTCTTCTGCAACTTTCTCACCTCTCTCAGCCTTTATAGAACCAGAGAGAGTTAAGGTCTTACTCGGGATTAGGCTTCAGCTTAAGGGGATTTTCATGGCTGGCATGTTCTATCCAGACCACTCAAAATTTTCTCCATCTCAGTAAGAAGTCTGTTTTGCATCATTTGATTTCCTTGGAATACAACTTTTAATTCCCTTCAAGAACTTTTCCTTTGAATTCTCAATGTGGCTAACTGTTGGCACTAGATGCCTCGCTTTTGGCCTCTCTTGGCTTTTGACAGGCCTTCCTCACTAAGCTTAATCATTTCTACCTTTTAAAGAAGAGATACTCTTTTCTCTTGAACACGTATAGGCCACTGTAGGTGTATTCATTGCCCTAATTCAATATTGTTGTGTCTCAGGGAATAGGCAGCCCAGAGAAGAGAGAGAGATGGGAGCAGAGATCATCAGAGGAGAAGTCAGAACATGCAGGTGTATTAAGTTCACTGTCTTAGATGGGCATGGTTTGTGGTTCCATGAGTCAACTGCAGTGGTGACATTAAAGATCACTGATCACCACAACAGATATAATAACAATGAAAAAGTTTGCAGGTGTGAGAGGGACCAGACACAGAAACGCGAAGTCGGCACATGCTGTTGGAAAGTGGTGCTGACAGACTTGTTTAACGTGGGGTCGTCAGAAACCTTCAATTTGTAAAACACAGTATCTGCAAAGCATGATGAAGCAAAGTGTATGAGTTTGCATATTATCTTCACTGGCCTCTAGAATCCAACCTTCCTCTATAAGAATGAAGGAAGAATCTGCTGCTTCCTAACCCTGGGTGGTGCCATTAACTTCATGTCAGAAGCTGGCCAAAGTCATGAACCCCCAGTGTTGGGGTCTGTTAAAAGTTCATGCAATTTCATCTCCATTGGGTCTCTAGATAAGATCTAATAAGATGCTCATTTTATCCCTTAATGAATTCTCTAATTCAATACACTTTTGCTAAACATTGCATCAGTTAATTAAAATATTTCTTCTAGACTTGAAATTTTCCCCTCTGCTTTCTATAGACGAATTTGCCTCCTTCTTAAATAAATTCTAGAAGAAGAATTGAGGACCTTCAATTTGAACATCAGTTTTCTCTATTCAACCTTCATTTTTCTATGCTTTTAACTTTTGAAAAAGGTTCTATTTTGAAAAAATAAAAAGCAAATAATCTCTTGTCCTTCTTCCAGTGGTACCAAGTCTCTCCCATCTCTCAGGACTGCCCTTCCTACCTCCGGTCTTGCATCTTATTTCCGTCTGCCTCCTCGGGGGTCATGTTCCTTTATTAGTCTATCTTTTTCCTGCCATTGTCATTTTCTTCCTACCTTGTCCTTCCCTCTGTCTACAGCAAGATGTCTCCTATTCAGCCCTTCTCATGTTACTGCCACTAGCTCTCCTAACATTATAGTAGTTTATATTCATGAGTTCCACATCACTACCAATCTTTCACAGCCCAGCTCCCCCACCTCCCAGATGCCAGCTGACTCTGATTCGTCCTGTTTTCCTTAATCTGCTTACCCCCAAGTCATCAGTGATCTTCTAATCTCCAAATTCAGTCTCCTTGTCTTAATCTTGATGCTCTGATTACTCTGTGGTGGCTGATATTGCCGACCACCCTCCTTCCTTCTCTTCCCACTTTGCTTTTATGTCTTCATTGCCATCTTATCTTTCTGACCGTATGTATTTACTGCTTTTTAAAAACATCTCTTCTACTTCTCAACCTTTCAATACAAGTGTCTTCTAAGATAATGTTTCAGGGCCTATACCCTCTCTCGTAATCATCCCATCTAATTTTAGAACTTTATACCTTCTACACGGCTGCTTCTAAATAGTTTATTGTAGTATTGACCTTTCCTCAAGCTCCATTGATGGAATTTGGGTTTCTGCTGAACATCTCAATACGCTGCTGTGTCCTCATACACAATATGGCTACATGAGAATGCACAGTTTTCTCCAGAAAGCAAGAGTGGGGGCTGTTCTTAGTTCAGATTGTGACTTTACCTCTTACTGACTGTATTCATTCATTCAAAAATTTATTTAGTGAGCACTTCTCATGTATCAGACATTAGAGATAGTAGCTATGAACAGAATAACACTGGTGCATTTGTGGAACCTTGAGGTTAGTGGGCACTGATGTGGTCCTCTTTCCTGATCTATAAAATAGGGCAAGGTCCCGTATCACAGGCTGTTGGGAAGATCAGTTGTTCCATGTGCATGAACATACTGTAGCCACGTACCAAGTGCTTGGCACACTGCCTGGCACCTGGTGTATGCACAATAAACATTACTTTATAGAGACCTCATGACACTGCTATTTTAGTTAGCATAGCTTTCCCCCAAATTGAAATGCCTTAAAATCTTAAGAGTTGTCTTTGTTGTTTTCTTACCCATTTCTCTTTAGGTCCTCCATACTCTTTCTTTCTTTTTTTTTTTTTTTTAAGAGACTTTCTTGCCCAGGCTAGAGTGCTGTGGAATCAGCCTAGTTCACAGCAACCTCAAACTCCTGGGTCCAAGAGATCCTCCTGCCTCTGCATCCCAGTAGCTGGGAGTACAGGGGCCTGCCACCAATCCTGGCTAATTTTCCTATTTGTAGGAGAGATGAGGTCTTGCTCTCAGGCTGGTCTCATACTCCTGAGCTGAAGTGATTCTCCCTCATTGGCCTCCCAGAGTACCAGGATTACAGGCATCAGCTATCACACCCAGACCTACATCCTCTATTTTCTGAAATCCAAGTAAAACAGAGAGGATAAGACTATGAGCTTTGGCACCGACACCCCAGGTTCAAATCTAGCCTGGGACACCCAGATGTGAAGCTAGGATATATGTGACCTCTCGGTACTTAACTTCTTGAAGCTATGTCCTCATCTGTAAAATCAGGATTTTTCCTGGCATCTACTGCACGGGAAATACTTTGGGGCTTATGTGAGATAATGTATACAAAGAACTTCACATAGTCCAGGCAGGAAATCATATTTTCTAGATATAACTTCTTGAATCTGACTCTTCATTTCCATTGACGTTAATACCCAGTCTAATTCAGACTCTGAGCGTTGGTGCCGCCACCACATCTGTCTCTGTGGTAGGTGGATTGGAGCAGCTCCACGATCCCTGTTTCTGACATCTATGCCCTTGTACTACACATAGTCCCCTCCCCTTGACTATAGTAGTGACCTTGTTTTCAACCAACAGAATAAGGCAAAGGTGACAGGTCAAATGGGATTAAGTGTGTAAGACTATAGTATAATTCAGCTAAAGTCTCCCACTTCTTTGCTGGTTTTGGAGAACCAACCTGCAAGATGCCTATGTTGGGCGGCCCATGAGAAGGAACTGAGGGCAGCCTCTGGTCAACAGCTAGCAAGAATCTGAAGTTCTTGGTATAAAACCACACCTTACTGCAATCTAACGAAAGTGAATCCTTCCCCAGTTGAGCCTTAAGATGAAACTGCAGCTCCAGTCATCACCTTCACTGCAGTGGCCTTGTGAGACCCTAACCAGTGGGCCCAGCCAAGCTGTGCCTCTAACTCCTGACCCACAAGAACTGCTAAATGAGTATGTATTGCAAGAGAAAATGAATACAGTTCCCTCATTATTTTTCCTTCTCCTACCATTCCTTTCTTCACACTCCCACCCCACAAGGTTAAACTTTCTAGATGCTGCTCTGACTGCCTCATGGCTCATCCCAACTACCTACAAAATAAGGCCTACAGAATGTGGCTGTAGTCTGCCTTCTTTTGTGCTGCTATACAAATCTTTTCCTCCAACTAAAGAAGACTATTTACTTCCTGGGAATACTAATGCTTTCCAGACCCAGTATCATCTTCTCATGCTATTTCCTATAACTGGAGGCACACTCTCACTCAAAACCCACCCTTACTATTTTAGGCTGGGCCAGATGCTACCCATTCACCTGTCTGAAATATCCTTTCTCTTCTCTACTCCTTCTCATTTTCCTCATTTACATTGTGATGACATAGTGCTCCATATTATCCTATCTGAATATGCTCAGCCTTTTTCTGTACTGGACTCTCATCCTAGGCAATACAGCCTGGCACAGGTGTCCATCCTGCCACTTACCAACCTTGGCTAAGTTACGTAACCTTTGTGTGCCTTGATTTTCTTGTAAAATACCACTTCCAAATAGAATCATTACACAGATTAAATAAGGTAATAACTTATAACAAAGAAAGAAATTTATAAGTGTTTGCCAATGAACAGCCACTTTTGTATTCTTTTTATCTCCATCTCTTGTCCATCACAGTACTCTACATAAATGGTCACTGATTGATGAATGAAGCCTTTCCACTTGCATTTGTGAGTAGAAAACAGCATCAAAAATCCCTCAGTGGGGCTTGGTGCCTGTAGCACAGTAGTTATGGCACCAGACACATGCACTGAGGTTGGTGAGTTCGAGCCTGGCCCAGGCCAGCTAAACAACAATGACAACTGCAACAACAACAAAATAGCTGGATGTTGTGTTGGGCACCTCTAGTCCACACCTCTAGGTGTGGTAGGCACCTCCTACTTGGGAGGCTGAGGCAAGAGAATCGCTTAAGGCCAAGAGTTTGAGGTTGCTGTGAGCTGTGATGCCATAGCACTCTATGGAGGGCAACAAATGAGACTCTGTCTCAAAAAAAAAAAAAAAAAGGAATCCCTTGATTAATCATCCCCACCAATGAAATAATTTGGAGCTATTAAGATCTTAAAATAAGATAATAAGCAAGGAAAGATAAAAGAGAAGGCTGGGTATGGTGGCTCATGCCTGTAATCCTAGCACTCTTAGAGGCTGAGGTGGGAGGATCACTTGAGGTCAGCAGTTCAAGATTAGCCTGAGGAAGAGTAAGACCCCCTCTATACTAAAAATAAAAAAAAAACTAGCTAAGAATGGTGGTCCACACCTATAGTTCTAGCTACTCAGAGGCTGAGGCAGGAGAACCACTTGAGCCCAGGAGTTGCTGTGAGCTGTGCTGACACCACTGGACTCCTCTAGCTGGGGTGATAGACTGAGACTCCACCTCAAAAGAGAGAGAGAGAAAAGAAGATGGAAGGAAAAAAGAAAGGCAACAGCAGCTAGGCTCCTGGGGAGAGGACTGTTTACAAATAAATAACTGAAGTTCACAGGAAAATATTCTATTTAGTGTTTTCATTATTATCACAGTACTTGTGTGATCTCTTGCTGTGACAACGGTAAGTAGGATATTTTAGCAGGGACTCTGTGCTTGCCCCATTGTACTTTTCTACCATCTGGTATGTACATTTGCATGTGTCAAATAGGCCGAGCAACTAACTCACTGTCACCCTCATGCTGATTTTAGGAAGGCACTGCAGTCACTGACCTGGGAATTACACTCAGCTAAAGACTGAGAATGTGACATCACAGTGGACCTTTAAAATACGAACACTAGGTATCCCAAATAAAAAACAAAAAGGTGCATTGCCAACGTTATTGCAGAATACCCTTATGCTTTCCTGGCAACTGCTGCTGGAAGTACATAATGCTGCTGAGAAGGAACAAAAATACTTTGACATCAGTGTGTGGGTTGGGATTAGAGAAGTCACGCTCCTGGACGTGGCATCTTTTTACCACATCCTAGAGCAAAACCAGAAAAAGGCTACAATCAGAGGAAGCTGTGCAGAGGGTACCACAGGGGACAAAACAGCAGAATTAAATGCTGACAGGTGTCTCATTTTGGCAGAATAAGAGAACTAATCTTTACCAGCAGAACGACTAGATAAAATCTGACGTACAGACAGAATCAGTCCCTGCTCCAGTCAAGGAACCCACAGCGCTGCCTTTAGGAACACATCGTGAGATTAACAGCTCTCTTTCAAGGTGAACAATTCTTCCCTGCCCACTCAACGCCCACCTCACAAATCGATTCACAAGTACAGCTATTTTTGTGTGTGTGTGTGTGTGTGTGTGTGTGTGACCTTCCCGTCAAATGTCCATGGAGTTTTAAACCAAATAAGTAACCAAAGGAACTAAGCAGTGCAAATCCGTAGCTGCTCCTGTCACAGTTACCCGTAAGTAATGTATCTCCTTGCTGCTTAATCCGCACGGGCTTTTTCTCTTGCCCCTTTATTCAGAGGGATGCGGTAACTTCACGGCTTTATGTTTATATACAGGAGTAAGAGAAAAGAAACATGGCCTGAACTTAAAAAGAAAAAGTTCAGATTTTATCTATCCAGTCCTAATCACATAAACCTATGAAACTTTATCCCTTTCCCAAAGGAGCTGATTAAATATCTAGGATTTTGGAAAAGGGGAGGGAAAGCTTCCTGCAGTTTGGGTGACATACCTACCACGGTCCTACGGGATTCCTGAGCATGCTTTGCTGGCTAATCCATTACTGAGGAGGGTGAACGGAGCACAATTTCATGTCTAGTTCCTGGCACAGGACTGAGACTTCTCTGGACAACGTCACTGATCTATCACCTCAGAACCTGGATATCTCTAAGGGTTAACTCTAATAGTTCTTTATAGAAATTTGTGATCTAATTACACAGGTACAATTTGAGGGTAGAGGTGGACAGGTACCTAGGAAAGGATAGAGTATCTCCCCCGGACAAGATACCTTTTCTCTTATCTGAGGAGAAATAATTAGAGAACTAGGTTGACATAAATTTACCATAAGCAACCCAAGTCATACAAAATTCTAGCTTTATGTTATCCCATCAAAGTGACCAGGAAAAGTTACTGTTCCAAACCTGACTCATTACTTCTCTGACATTTTAAATTATTGTTCAGTAGGCATAAGACCTATTTAATAATCTAACATGAAATAAAGTTGTGGGTAAGCATAGGGGGCATGGCAACATAGCATTGAAACCCTAAACATAGATGAGTAAGTTTAGAAACAAATAACTCCCTCCTTGCTGTGTGCAGACCCCGTGCAAGGTCTTGGCCTTGAAAAATTCCCTATTGTCTAGCCATTTCTTTTGTTTGTTTTTGGCAGATGACTGTCACAGGCAAGTCGAAAACGAAACCTAATCTTTTAGTTACTATTACTTTTCCGGGAAAAAAGATCTTGAGAATTATTGAGACAATTAAATCATAGGCGAGGGCAAATTTCTAAAATATTAGAAATTCGGTGCGAAAAGGCAATTTTTATTAATAAAATTTTATTTGTAGATAAATTATTGTATCTAAACCCTTTATCAGTATGCTGACTAGCTTATGTGCTCTTAAGTATGGAAAATGGATGGACAGAATGTGGATGCAGAAGCAAATGAAAACAAAAACAACACTTAAAGCCAATGGGAATACAGTGATAGTGGTATAGTCTCTAATTGTGGTAACAATTTAAATTGGTATCATCTCCCTTTGGAAAGAAATTTTGCAATTTAGGTGTAAGAACACTCATACCCTCTGTCCCAGTCATACTTAAAATGGGAAAATATTATATGCTGAAAGATGTACTTACGATTGTACTTTCATTAATCCTGGGATTGTCACAGATAAATAATTAGAAAAAACAAAAATATCCTACAATAGGAGGGTTGTCTTTCAAGGTACCACTAAATAATAAAGCAAATAGGAAAATAATAATTATAAAATAAGCTAGGCTGAACCACCAAGGTTAGCCTAGGTGGCAGAGTGGTGAGAACGAAACCTTCATTTCACCTGTTACTTTCTTTTTGGTATCAAACTGGCCAAGAAGCAGTGCAGTGGGTGTACGTAAAATCCATCACAGGAGGAAGTGGATGTGGCTCCCCTGTTCCTCTCAAGCTCCTCTCAGACTTGTCCCTGAAGTTTTGTGGTCAGTTTAAAGACTCTGCCAGGTCAGAGAAGCCTTGGACTCTGCCTTGGTGAGAGTCTACATTAGCATTCAGGGTTCAACCTCGTAACTGCAGAGGAAAATTTTTCTACTGTATGACTTCATAAGAAAATACTTTGTCATTCTTTCTCTTGCCGTATCATCACATCTATAGCAGACCTGGCCATGGCCTACTTCCCGGAGACTATCTGGAAACATGGAAAATGTCACCAAGTTGGCGGTGGACAGGAAATCAACTACAAAATGTTTTCTTGGGTCTAAAGCTACCAAGAAATGGATGAGAGTGACTACAAATGTGGAAACTGGATGGAAGAATTCATTAAGATGATGACTGTTTTCACTTTCGAACCTACTTGGGACCTGAAGTGTTTCAGATTTTGAATTTTAGAGCATTTGTAATATACCACTTGGTGAGCCTCCCTAATCTGAAAGTCTGAAATCTGAAATGCTCCCATGAGTATTCCCTCTGAGTGTCATGTTGGTGCTCAAAAAGTTGTGGATATTGGAGCATTTTGGATTTTAGATTTTTGGATTGAGATACTTAATATGTAGTTGTGATAGTATTGGCAAGATGGGAGAAACTTCAGTGATTAATAGACAATCTTGGGCCCCTTTTTCCATATTTCTGTTTTATGGTATAATTTTTCCCATAATAAAAATGAGGCATTAGTGCTAAAGTATTAGCCATGTTCCTGCTTCAGCTGGCATTCAGAGGAAGAGAATCAGATACCTTCATCATGCGGTTTCTTCCCATAGACCAAAGGCCTCAAGCTCTGGTTTCCATATTTATACTATGGGGTCACTAC
>NW_003852465.1:1212007-1216837 GCF_000181295.1 Otolemur garnettii
TAAATTCCTACGTATCCTTTCCATAAAACTTCCATTAACTAAGGAAACCATGCATGTCTGTGTTCCTCTTAATGTGACAAGTTCTAATACAAAGAGTATGTGAGTTCTAAGAAGGACAGCACTAATCTTGATTTTGAATCAATAAAACTCCATAGATCTGAAAAGAGTGTATGGCAATGGCCACACAATTCCATTCTTGGAACAATGTTTTTTCCATTTTATAAAAAAAGTACAGTATAAAAAAGTTGAGACGCTTTTCCCCACAGAGTCGCCATGGGCGGTGCTATGCTTAATGCAATGATGCTGTACTATGCTGCTCATATTTTCTAGAATTCCTTTAAGGATCCTGTTTAGAATCTGCTTCCTTGTCACTCAAGAAAAACCAACTTTTTGCATTTTACTTCTGGTTCTCTTTCCTTCCTTTTTTCTTCCTTTTATTTTGTGCCATCATGAACCATTCACAGGAAGAATTCTGGGTGAAAAGGAGAGGCTGGACCAAACTGAATAGAAGTGGGGAAATGGTCCAACTGAAATAACAGCAACAAACTCATCTGTCTGTTATGCACTCTAGAACTATGGGAGATAGAATGGGTTTAGTGAAATGACGGTCAGTAAATTAAAATCACAGAAATCCACAGTGGAGAAGGACACGTGTGACACACTGGAACTAATGAAGTCATTTTGCAGAAACCAAAAGGCACTCCAGTGAGACTGAATGGCTTACCCTGAGTCTCAGAGCAAACTAATTAAAATCAGTCTTCTGCAGCATCTTGTCCAAAGGCCAGCCAGATGAAGGGGAAGTGGGGGCTTAAGTCCAACTTACGCCAGGCCTTGGGGGACAGCCATGGCGATGAGTCTTCCATTTTTGTAATTATCACAAAGGCAGGTATTACTCATATCCTGATTCTGAGTCCCTATCTAGTCTCTTTTCCCGAAGTCACTGGTTTTTCAAACATTTATCTTCCTTGTTATTAAACTCTTAACCTGAAGAATAAACCCCTAACGGGCATGTTTCTCTGGAAGCACTGCCAATTTAAACTCCTCTTGTACCCTCCATACATGGGGTTGCTAAGTGGGGTTGTGCTGCAGGCGCCCTGCTTTGCAGTCATTAGTATTTAAGTTCACAGCCACTTGTTGAGATATCGTAAATGATGTCCAGCATCAGGGACAATGTATATACCTATTTGTCAAATAAATGAATGAAGACTCAATGAATTCAAAAGAGTCTTATTTTATGCTTAGGAAATTATAATATGTATGGTAATACTACTACTTTAGTTACCGTTTAATAATTAAAATCCATTATTCAGACCCAAATAATAAAAATACTGAAAGTAATGATGCAATTTACCACAGGGCCAAAGTTATTTCTTTGGAACAGGGTTATAAGTGGCCCTCATGTGACTGAGCTAGGACAGGAGTCTCAGGATGGTGTCCTGGTGTTTTTCCACACTTAAGGGTTCACCCTCCTGCCTGAATTCTTTTATTCCATTTGGTTATTTGGGGACTTTTGTGACCCTCGCTGACAGTAAATTTGAGTGAGGAAATGATGACCTGTTTTGTCTTCCTGCTCCCTTCCTTGGGCTTCACAGGCCACATTTTACACAGAGTCAGCTGTGCAATAAATGTTTATCAAATAAAACCCTAAAAAGACTTTTATCAGTTCCCATTAAGTCAATCTTTGGTCATCTGACACCAATTTTTCTATTATACTGTATGCATCATAGAAGACTATTATCTGGGCTGTCAAAACTCTATCTCCATTTAATTTTAAAAGTTACTGCCTGTGGTGATACAAAGAAAAACATACTTCCTTACCATAAGCATTCAAAAATCCATCTCTATCATCCCACGCTCTAGGAATCTCAGTATTCTGACTTTATTTCTTCTCACTGCACAGCGGCTGCACAGTGTCCGGGGCTCGTTTCTGTTTGCAGGTGCCTGAGTGAGAATGAATGCGGCTGATTTATCACTGTGGGCTAGCTGCAGGCAAACAATGGCATAGTTTGGTTTTTGGATTCTTTTCAATCCATTCTACAGCTGCTTTCCATCAAGTTTGAGTTCCGTGGCTTCTTAATGAAAGCTGTGTTCTGAAAAGAAATGTCCTTACGTAGCTGTAAATCTTCACTTGATGAAATTCACTACCTGTGTAAGAGCCTTGCCATGTACAAAACACCTCGATATATAGTCACTCGTTTAATTCTCATAATAATTCAAGTCAATATCATCATTACTCCCATTCTGCAGATAAGAAAAGCCTTTTTAAAATATAGTGACTTTCCTAAAACCACATAGCAGAGATAGTGTCTGAAACCCAGCTGTCTCCGTTTCTTCTCCTTCAGTGTAATCACCTGCAAGTTCAGGTATATATGGAAAACTCTTTTTGTTGAATTGTCTTATTTTTTACAGAATTTAAAAGGAAAAAGAGATGAAATAAAAACTGCTTAAACTCTCTCCTAAACTAGTATTATTCCTAATGTCAGCACTGAAGTCTGCCACTGAAATCTATATCCAAAATAAGTACAATAAAACACTAAAAGAGTACTAGGAAATAAAGTGAGAAGCATCTCCGCATACTTGGGCTTCTGTGTCCTCCAGATTCTTTTTTGACTCAGAATCCATTTGCCCCAAGGCACAAAACAATAATTAGAATGGAAAGGATACGTGCATCAGCCAGAAGTTAAAATATCACTAACAATTTCAGTAACTAGATAACTCATTTGACAGCGGTGATGTCAAACTCCAAATGCATTACAGAACAGTCTTTCTAACGCAAGACGATGGCAGTGTGAAGCTGTATTCATAATACGAGCTCTAAAACATGGAGTTACATAATGATTTTCTCTGAGATAGTGATGTTAGCAAGGAACTAAAAAAATTAACAATACGTTTCTCCAGAAGTTGCTTCGAGGGCAAAGATACAAAGGGAATGTTTCACCCATTCTTTGAAGGAGAAATTAAGCCACTAGTTATCGACATATAAGCATTTTGTAAAGAATGAGATAGAAAGTCATTATCACAAAACTACAGACTGTAAGGCAGCTTCACTTTATTTCATCTCAGATTACTGCTGAAGTGAAAACGTAACAGCTTTATAGATGAAGCATGCTAACTGCAGTTGCCTTTTTTCCCTCACTTCCCGATTTGTACAGAAATTTCTAAAACACCTTACTGATTATGAGCAATGAAACAAAACTATAAAGTGGGAAGGTCTATATCTATCTCAACATTTCTGAATCCAGGATGGTCACTGTACTGTGTAGGTGAATGAGTAGCTTACCAGGTCTATTACATCCCTCAGCATACTTCCTTCCAATCTGCTCTTGGCACTGGAGCAAAGTAAATCACGTCACGGCCACTGTCACATCGTCCTCTAAAAACAGCCCTGACCATCCCTGACCATCACCAGGGGAGCCCTGTGCAGCCAGCCTACCCCTGCACCAGGCTCCCAAAGCACCTGGCAGTCACCCTTGGGCCTCCGGGGCTGGTACAGTGATCAGCGCACAGCTGGGGCTCAGTAGGTATTTGTTAAATGAATGGGTCACTGCCACCATTTGACACATCTAACAGTAAAATATCGCCTCAGTTTCAAATTTTACTTCCAAAGCAGTTTTATGTAAGGAATTAGCAATGCCATTTGCACATTATTCTTGGTATGTATTTTTTACATATGATTATCCAGAGCAGGTATTCAAAGTTACAGACATTTTAACTCTAAGTGATTACTCCTTTGAAACATTCATCATTTCAATAAATGTCTACTGTATTCCAATTGCAAGAATAAAAATTAAAATAGATGAAATGTAAATACTCAGTGCTTACATCACTCAGTAATCATTTACTGCAAGTGAAAATTATTAGATACACATCCAGGAAGAAACTGGCAGGTGAGAGGGGGGTGTTTATATTTTCCACACACATATACACACTCACACAAGCATACAACATAGGAGAGGTATTAGTAGACATCAGAGGTATTTTTCCTTAGAATGGGAGAAAAGCCGTCATGTCTCAGACAGGATCCTTACATATCCTGAAGCTGGGGGTTTAGTACATTTGCCTGCATTTGTAGCAGCATTTAAGAGATCACCTCTAATGCCTGTAAGTGGATATTGGCATACAGGGAGAACACAAAATTCAGAGGTGTGTCTCAGGGAGGGTTGGATCAGTCTGGTCTGGCTGCCCTGACCAGAATCATACATAAAGTTTTAGGAACTGGGGAAACTTTAGCCAGAGAATTAATATCTGGATACAGCCTCAGTGAACACAATGAGTACATCCTTTGTGCTGTCTTTACTCAAAGGTTAAACGGTCTCCATTAAATCCTCGTTCTGTTCTGACAGGTGCAAAGACTGTCTTCCTATTAGACAGTACTCACAGAGTTGAGATTTCAGTAAATGGCCTAATTTGAGCTTATTATCTGTCCACTTGCCTTTGTTCTTGGCTAGTGCCCATCATAGCCAGAACACTTTAAAAAATAAAACTGAAACCCTATACTACAGTAAAACAATGTGAGCTCCCTGCCTAAATGCTAAGGTAAGCCCCTGAGCCACTTAGCAGGAATGACTCCATCTGGTTAAAAAGCTACAGACCATGGAGTTGGATTTGGGCACGTGGCCAGTTTCACACAGGTCAACCACGAGCCTCGGAGTATGACACGCACAGGTGTGAACATAAAAGACTACTAAGTCTTTCAAAAAATCCTTAGCATGAAATAAAATTCTTAGGCTCAGCGTCTGTGGCTCAAGTGGCTAAGGCACCAGCCACATACACCTAAGGTGGCGTGTTCGAATCCAGCCCGGGCCCGCCAAACAACAATGATGGCTGCAA
>NW_003852465.1:1216887-1219666 GCF_000181295.1 Otolemur garnettii
CCAGGAGTTGGAGGTTCCTGTGAGCTGTGATGCCACAGGGGGATAGCTTGAGGCTCTGTTTCAAAAAACAAAAAAAAAGAAAGAAAGAAAATTCTTAGTATTAAAACAACAGTAATTATTATTATTAATAAAATGCATATATTCTGTCAGCCCCCAGAACAGAAAGGAGATTATTTTCTTGTAAAGAAAATGTAAAGTTTTTACATTAAATGAAACTTGAGATATAGAACTTTACATTTAGAACTTTAAATGTAAAGTTTTATATATTACCATATTTCCTGTGGATATGACGTGTTTCCTAAGGGAGAGGGAAAGCCATCCTCTGGATTTCTAGGACAGTATTCTTTCCCTTCAGCTCATTTTAATTATTTATCTCAGGAACAGTATTTTTGTTAATCTTTTAATAACATTTTGATATAATTTCTTGGCTTTCTCTTTAGTCCTTATTGAAGTAAGTTTTCTATTCATAGGATCATGAATAAACTTATTTACATTCAGTAATAAAAGCGTTGTCCTTTGGAACATTGTGATAAATTTTAGCATGCAAATGAATAAACAGCAAGGGTAGGAGATGAATAAACACATGACTCATGATGCCAGGTGAATACAGACACATGGGAGACCCAGTTTTTAATCTCCTCATTGTCTAAAAGTCAAAAAGAGAAACACATATCAAATTTATGGATTCATTTCTATTTGCCAGCTATGAGTCATCACAAAAGAAGGGGTATTAGCGCTTACTAAATTCCCAATTAAAGTTTTATTTGTATCAATATGTAGTATAATATATGGTACTGCCAATTCCATCACAGTGATTTGGACAAGGTATGGAATGTAATAATTTATAAGTCACAAGAAAAACTATATAATATGCATAATAAAAATAATATTCCATTAACTACACTTGTTGGGATATATAAACACAAGTATTCTACTCTAGCAGACTTAATACTCAGCAGTCCTGGCGGTCTGCTTGGGATATACATCTGTGAGGGGTACATTCCAAGACCTCAGGGGATGCCTATAACCATGGATAGTACTGTAACATGCCCTTTCTTTCCTTATGCATATATACTTATGAAAAAGTCTGACTTATAAATTAGGCACAGTAAAAGATTGAAAACAATAAATAATAATAAAATGGGACAGTCAGCAACACTACTCTTGTGCTGCGGGCCATTACTGAGTAAAGTAGGGGTTACTAGGACACGAGCACTGTGATAGCACGCCAGTGGGTCTGGTAATTGAGACTGTTCCTATAGAACTCATGGGTAAATAGTAGATACAGCCTGGATGTGCTGGACAAAGGCATGATTCAGGTCCCACATGGGACAACGGGAGATTTCATGACACACTCAGAATGGCAAGTTAAAACTTATAAATCATCTGTTTCTGGAGTTGTCCTTTTAATAGTTTTGGATTGCTGTTGACTGCGGGTAACAATGAACCAATCATGGCTTTCTCTATGTGCAAACAAATTAGGTACCATCAAAATTAAACTTCTTATAATGTCCACACTTGCCTGTGTAGGTCCTAGTGATACAATGATGTTTGAGTTTTGGACAGCATGATTAACAGAATGATCTCTATTAAAGAAGGTAACTCAATGATCAAATCTACTCTGTAATCTAAATTTCCAGACTCACTCTCCAACTATTTATTCACATGTAGCTGTCTTATCATGAAATAAACATCTTAGTATACACTTCCTTTAAAATTCTTTTCCCATACATATACAAAATCTAATTTGCTGTGTGAGAGCAAATAAAATTAGGTTTATGCCACAGTTGTTTCATAACTTGCTTTAACTTATTAAAACTTGCCATACATACAAAGAATTGATAGAATACCTATATATATCTTAAAGAACAAATAATAAGAGGCCAGGTGTGGTGGCTCATGCCTGTAATCCCAGCACCCTGAGAGGCTGAGGCGGGTAGATTGGCTGAGCTCAGGAGTTTGACACCAGCCTGACCAGCCTCTAAAAATAGAAAACTAGCCAGGTGTCATGGTGGAAGCCTGGAGTCCCAGCTACTCAAGAGGCTGAAGGCAAGAGGACTGCTCAAGGCCATGAGTTTGAGGTTGCTGTGAGCTATGATGCCAGTGCACTCAACTCAGGGCAACAGAGAGAGACTCTGTCTTAAAGATAATAATAAGATTATAACAAATTTACTTACCAACTAGTGTAAGAACTATACTTTCTTCGTTGGCCCCAGTGATAACTGCCATCATGAGTTTTGTGTTGTTTATGCCCTTGTTTTTCTTTATAGTGGCAGGATCTATGCATGCACTCCTAAAAAACATATCTCCTGGTTTTGCCTGTTTTTGAACTTCATACAATGGAATACTGCATGTGTGCAAGCTGAATCTGAGATTCATGAGGAACTGCCAAGTACCTAAATAGGCAGAACAATGTTGCTTCCATCTTAGCCTCCAGAGGGGGTCCCTACACAAGGCCCTGCAAGTGACTGTGACATGTGTACCCCTCAGAACCTTTCTGATGTGGAGCCACCCAGAATATCCTCCGTGTGGAGAACCTGGTCCTTCTAGGACATCCTCCATCTAGGGCGGATGGTGCTGGACCCCAGAATATCCTTTGTGTGGAGGACCTAGTCTTCCGAGGACATCCTCCATCTAGGGAGGATGGTGCTGGACCTCTTCTTTTGGATATTGCGAACAGAAATCCAGTCTTGGCTCTGAACATCCTTCCGAAGGTTATTCATTCACCTGCTCTTCCTCTTGATAGCCATCTCTCTCATTAAACATGTAATTTCTTTTT
>NW_003852465.1:1220120-1222444 GCF_000181295.1 Otolemur garnettii
GCCAATAGGAGGGGCTGTGGAGAACTGTAAAACTTTCTACTCCGAACTTAACACTGCCCTGTTCTCTAATACCAAGAAGGTAAGTAATCCACTCCCACTAAATTACTCTTTTGAGCAAACAATTCCTAGAACAGGCCATGTTATGTGGCCCATCCCAGATGTATGGCCTGGGATGGGCCAAACAGCAAGTAAAAATGACTCCTTTCTGCAAGATAGCAACACCTGCCTGACCAGCGCCCCCCACGACTGCAGCTCCACCTCTGTGGATTTTGTCCCTTTCCCCCTTAAAAGTGCCACATTCTTGACGTTTGAGTCTTCTCCATCTGAATCAAGTACACTTTCTGTTGCATTTTGAGACTCAGCATTTTTGAGAAACTGACAGCCCTTTATTTTTATTACTTGGCACAGAATTATAAATCAGTGTTGTTAAATTAAGGTTGGCCTTAGAGACACCCACTATTTACATTATTTTAAATTTGGCCTAAAGGTTTCTCTAGACATGAAGAGCTACCACTCAACTTGATGTGTACATGGACTGTAATCTACTCTCCTAATAAGTAGCCGAGCCTCAGACAATCATAGCTGTGGACTTCAGTCAGCGACACAAAACTGACTGTTCAAACCAGGTCCCAGTAAGGCAGACACTGAGCTGTGACCAATCCAGCTGTTTGTGTATCTTGCTTCTGTTCCCTGAATATCACTGTCTTTTTTTTCTGTCCATAAATATTATCCAACCATGTGGCACAGCAGCCCTGGAGTTTCTCTGAACCTATTCTAGTTCTGGGGGCTGCCCAATTTGCAAATCATTCTTTGCTCAATTTGCAAATCACTCTTTGCTCAATTAAACAGTTAAATTGAATTTGTCTAAAGTTTTTAACCGTGTATTTTCTCTCAGCATATTAAAGGTATTAATTAAATTCTCTTGTGAAGAAATAAGCTGTCAGTTTAATTGCTCTTGCCTTCAAGATGACGCCTTTTCTCCCCTCTTCAGTGGCTTTTAAGCTTTTCTCCCCCTTTGTGGTTCAGCAGTTTCACTCTGACATGGTTAGTGTGGACGTGGTCTTGCTTACGCAGCTAGGGTGCTCTGAGCTTCTTAAAGGCGTGGATTCAAAATTATGGCATATTCTCAGTGATCACATGTTCACATACAGCATCTTCCAAGTATCTCTGTTCTCTCTTTGTAGAACTCTGTTGAAGTAGGCTAAACTTCTGAACTGCTTATCCTAATCTCCCTTATAATCTTCATCTCTCTCTAGGATTTTTCATCTTTATTTTCTGTGGGGAGTTTCATTCAGGATAACATTTCCATATACGTCTTCTGGTTCATTAATTGTGCTGAGTCAATCATGCTGATAAATTCATATAATTTTAAACTAGATTTATCACATAATTCTATTCTAGAATTTTTTTTGGTTTGGTTGGTTTTTTTTTTTTGAGACGAGAGTCTTACTCTGTGCCCTGGGTAGAGAGAGTGTCATGGTGTTATAGCTCACAGCAACCTCACACTCTCTGGGCTCAAGTGATTCTCTTGCCTCAGCCTCCTGAGTAGCTATGACTACAGGTGCCTGCCACGAAGCCTGGCTAATTATTTCTATCTTTAGTAGAGATGGGGTCTTGCTCTTGCTTAAGCTGGTCTCAAATTCTTGAGCTCAGGTGATCCATCAGCCTCATCCTACCAGAGTGCTAGGACTATTGGTGTGAGCAACTGCACCTGACCTATTTTATAATTTTTATAATTATTTTATATTTATAATAATAAATCTGTTCATTCCTGCTAGTATGCAATATTCTTTTTTATATATATATCCTAATCATGGTGGTTTTATGTTTGTTTACAAATCTGAGAGTCTTGTGCTCTACTTGCTGGGCGCCAGTCTGACAAATGTAACACCCACGAGCAGGTCTATGGCTGTACCTGTGTGTTCCACTGATTCCTACTCATGGTGCCCGGCTCCCTTGTTATTTTGTGATTTTTGCTATGAACTACTCATTTTCTTTCATGTTTTATCATTGGAATGATTTGATTTAGATTGAGCTCATTATTTCCAGAGAAGATTTACCTTTGCTTGTGCTAGACACCCAGAGGTGCTGTACAACTGAATCCTACTTTAGAGTGAATCTTTTCCTGAAAGTTTTACAGACACATCAAGTGTGAATTGAGGCTGAGACTCACATAAGGGCTGTCTTCTGGTTTTAACTCTGAAGGTAGAGATGGTCTTCCCTCTATTTATGCCAGGGTTGATCAAGGAAAGTTTCCTTATTGTCGTTTTATGCACTAGGACATTTTATCTTTTATAACAGTTTTATTGAGATATAATTTACAA